>NC_080541.1:63173105-63474355 GCF_028640845.1 Ahaetulla prasina | reverse complement strand
CTGAAGTTTTCCTATATTTCAAAAAGCTAAACCGAATTCTACAATATTATAATACTTAAGCATTTTCTTTGACCCTAAGCAGTTAGAAGCTGAACATTGGATTAATACAAAGATCTCGTACTTTTAAAATACCTAAAAACTTTCTGCCAGTTTTCAATTTCACCCCATCTGAAGATAAGCTCCCAGAAGCAGCCTCCCATTTCTGTTAGAGGGATGGAGGATGCAAATATTATTTTTTGTGGTGGGGGCAATTCTTTGCCCTTTGAAATATGATCTTACTTTCCTAAGGTCCAGGAAATTATTAAAAACAGCTATTGTTATTATTGGTTGCAGTGAGCCAGATGTTTGGATGTGATTTACCATTTTTGTCCACCTATCAGTCCCTCCCAAGTGCCTGGGATAGGCAGATGTTGTTGATTAATATTAAAAGTATCGACACAAAAGTAAGCTGTTCTAAATAAAACTGCCATTTGCAATGGACTGATTTTGATAATAGCATGAGTCACACAGTTTGCCAGATGTTTAGACTGGATTTGGCATTTTTGTCCACCTATTGCACAGGTGTCAAACTTGTGGCGTCACGTTGCCATCACATGACTTTCGCAATTTTTCCCATTCACAAAGCTGATGTCGGTGTGGCCTGCGCATGACGCATCCACCCCGCATGCCGCCTGTTTGACACCCCTGACCTATTGAGTCCTTCCTCTGGATCAGGGATAACCAGATGTTGTTTTGTGGTGTTAAAGGTATCATCACAGGATGTAAATTGTTCCAAGTAAAGCTGCCTTCTGCAACTGACTGATGGGGATTTTCTCAATGCCAGTGGTGTTTAAGTGGTGCTGCAGATGTTTTGCAATTCCACCCAAGGTGCTTATTACAAAGAGTGCAACTGTTGTTTTCTTTTGCCATAGTTGTTCTACTTCCATTCGGAGGTCTTTGTATTTTGTGATTTTTTCTCAAGGTCTTTATTTTCTATTCTATCTCCAGATACTGGAGTGCAATGTCCACTTTCCAGACTTTGCTTTTATTACCAACAATCATAAAGTCTAAACTGTTATGTGGCAGGGGCTTGTCTATCTGAATTCTAAAGTCCCAGAGCATTTTAACTTCTTCATTTTCTATTACTTAATATTATTATCATTATTATCTATTATCTATTATTTAATATTATTATCATGCTTTATCATAGTCAGCCAAATGTTTAGACTGGATTTGGCATTTTTACCCCCTTCTTAAAATCTCTGCTGATAGAAACTGCCATTTACATGTAATATTAGCTGCCTTATTTTATCTGTGATTTAATTATTCTTTATCATTATGTAAAATGATTTCTTCTGCAGATCTTTTGTTACTACAGGTATAACCTGGCAAGAGCCTCACAAAGAAGATGCGAGAAAAATAAATAACATCCAATTATAGATATCTGAGAAATTCCATCTCTCTGAAATTAAAAAAATCATTTTTACATAAAGAAAATTTAAAGAATGAGTTTTTACACATTTATATATGTTTATCTAAAAAAATCATTTGGAGGACCTTGTCTGGCATTAGAAACCAAGCAGATTCACCTTATATGAAAGATTTTATTTAATTACCAGAAGCTAAGCTTAACTTAGGGACATGGTGGCTCAGTGGCTAAGATACTGAGCTTGTTGATCGAAAGGTCGGCAGTTCAATAGTTCGAATCCCTAGTGCTGCATAACAGGGTGAGCTCCCATTACTTGTCCCAGTTTCGGCCAACCTAGCAGTTTGAAAGCACATAAAAAGTGCAAGTAAAAAAATAGGGACCACCTTTGGTGGGAAGATAACAGCGTTCCGTGTGCCTTTGGTGTTTAGCCATGCCGGCCACATGACCACGGAGACGTCTTCAGACAGCGCTGGCTCTTTGGCTTTGAAATGGAGATGAGCATGAGTCGGGAATGACTAGCACATATGCGCAAGGGCAACCTTTACCGTTTAAGCTTAACTTAAGGACATCTTTAGGTTTACCCTAACCTTATGCTATATTTTGCCCCTGGGTTTCAAACCAATAAATCAGTTAACAAATAACAGAATATATAAGTATCTATCTATCTATCATCTATCATCTGTCTATTCAACTGCTCAATCCACTGGGCATAATACTGGACCACTGCTGGTTATTTCCTTAATATTAATATTCAAAAGCTTCTCTGCAACTCTCCACATATATTAAAGGATACTATGGCAAACAAAGATAGCAACTTACTTGGATATAACTATTTATCTGCCTAGAACAATTGCTTAATATTAGAATTCCCAAGTTACCTTTTTTAACCTAGGAAATAACAATATTTCTCAATTTCTTAATATTGCTAATAGTAGTCTTTGTTATTGCAACTACAATTGGGAACAGTAATCCAGTTGTTTAGTGAAGCAGTCACTAAGCGAAACCACAACTGTATTTATTATCTTACTTCAGCTTTCTTTTGTTTTATTCTTGTGAAGGTAAATGTAAGGATTTATATAAATATAAGGATTGGTTATAGAGTTACTTTTTCATATTCACTGTAATTTTTAAAAATCAATAAATAATGACTACCACTATTCTCTTAGAAAAATATTATCTGCAACTTTCCACACTTAATAAAGCATAGCCAAGCAAACAAGGATAGCAATTTACTTAAATATAACTATTTGTTATCTGGAGAAAAAAACACTTTCAATAATAAAGACACAGAGGATTTTGTCAAATCATTTCTACATTACTTCTATTTTCAAATAATAACTGAACTCTCTTAAATTTACTATGTTCTGAGACGGTAGACAAGTTACCGTATTTTCGGACTAAGACACTTTTTCCTAAAAAAGTGGGTGGAAATTCAGTGCATCTTATAGATCAAATACGGGCCTGTTTTTGGCTTCCCAAAACCCACCCACCCAATCCCGTTTTTGCCAAAAATGGCCCCTTTTGCAAAAATGGGACCCACAGAGGGTTTGGGAGGCCTGCAGAGTGCTCCTGGGGGCCGGGGAGGCCAAAAAGCAGATGTGCAGAGCCCAAGAAGTATTTTTTTTCTTGTTTTCCTCTTCAAAATCTAGGTGTGTCTTATACTCCGGTGCGTCTTATAGTCTGAAAAATACAGTAATCAAACTAGCAATTTTCATAAATGTATCTACAAGACTGATGTTTCATTTTGAACAGCCCTGGTTATACATAAAGACACCTTTGTAAGTTATTATATGCCAATATCAGACCTTAAAACATACAACTATGACTACACTATATTTTTTCTCCTTCTAAGGCTCAGAAGTTTCAAATAATAACTGTTCAAAAAGCTATTTGCTACACAAGCAAACCTAACATTAACATTGTGTACCAACATGACACACACAAAAAGCTTCAATACTTTCTTGCCCTTTCTGCAAATAGAAACCAATAATAAGATATGAATTGTTTCACCATTTTATAGAAATTAAGGAGGGGGGATCTCTCCCTGCCATTTGGGCAATGAGGCAGACTGATTTCATAATCTATATCAAGTCAGCAACCTGAGAAAACGTTCTTTCTTCACAGTGGCACCAGAAGAGAAGAGAAGAGAATATGTGCTATAGGCAATCTAATAGAGATATAAACCTATCCAACAGAGAGAAGAAAAATACCTTAAATTGCAAGACTTTAACCAAACTGATCTGGTTGAAAGACAAGATATTGCCATGTTCACATTGACTTAAATGACTAAGTCTTAACATTTCAGGCAGAGAAATACAATTCTGCCAATACTTACAAAAGGTAATTTTGCTTTTCCATCCTTCTTAAACATTTCTGCATGCTCATAATCCTCTTTTATTTGTGAGACCAATCTGGAACTTTCATCAGCGGGATATTTCTGAAAAATAGCTTAGGTAGAATTAATGCAAATATAACCCATGGACAGCAAACTAAAAACTATAATAATCTCCACAACAAAATGTACACCACACCTGTATCTTCCTGTTTATAATTGTATACCTCCTTCCACCCATTACAGAATTAAAGGAGGTAGAAGTGGTTTGTATTCAAGATCTTTACAGAATAAGCCCAACTTAACTTTGACATGATACTATATTTATACTACCCATATCTCAGATTAACCTTCTGCAAGCAGATGCTGTCCAAATGTGATGGAACTGCATTTCTTATAATTTCCAGTGAGCCTGGTTGATGACATCCAAATGGGGAAAGTCAATAGAGTTAACAATAACAAACTTAAAACAATTTACTATAGGTTACTCCCATTGTTGTATCCATATATCATCAATTAGATTTTAAATAACACATTTTAATATTTATTACAGAAGTGGGTAGCCAATAGCAAAAGTCAAAACCTTAAATGCACTTGACTCAAATACAAATAAACATGAAAACTATTACAAAATTCCCTTTTAATCTAATGACAATACATTATTTGAAAAGTACCTAACACTTGACCAGACCAGCAATTTAAGATTATACATATTTATATCTATATCAAGCAGTTACCTCCAATGCCTTCATTTGTTGCAGAAGCATTTTATGTTCCATGTTCTTCACTTTTTCTTCATAAAATTCCCAAAAGGTTTTTTTGTAAACTAGTTTCATTTTATATTTCTTTGCCATGCTGCAAAGAAAATTTAATAACATTTCATGAAATTATTAATTCTCAAAATATTAGGTTTTCAAATAGTACTTCTGTATCCAGAGCTACCATGATCTGCATCAAAATTGCAGCAACATGCATTACAGGATCAGAAGGAATTATTTAAATCACCAAACCCAATATTGTGCTCAATGTGGAAATCAAGATTAAAGCATCTGTTAAAACTGTCTGTCTAAATTTTGTTTGAAGACATTCAACTCACTATCTCAAATACTAAGTTTCATTAACAAACTGTTCTAACTGTAAAGAAATTTATTCAGCATTTAATTAGAAGCTACTTTCACATAAAACCTTTATTCTATTTTCTGAGTCTGAAACAACAGAGAACCTGTTGTGGCATTGTCCATGAAGATTCTCAGTCATCCAGGTCATGATTGTCCCAAAAGTACTTTTTCAAAAGGCAACTGGACTTTTCTTTGTTTATTTCTTGAAGATGTTTCACTTCTCATCCAAGAAGCTTCCTCAGTTCTGAACGGTGCAGGAGGGAGGGGAGGAGAGGATGACTTATATTCCTTGCAGTCAACTGGTCATTAGCACTCTTTCTGAGAGTCCTTGAGGTCATTTGGGGTTTTTCTATGCCCTCAGGGTCACCTGAATCCAGGACTGGAGCAAAATATCTTAAAGAAACAGAACAAAGGAAAGTCCAGTTGCCATTTCAAAAAGCACCTTTGGGACAATGTTGTGGCATTTTTTTTGTGTGTGTCACTTATTCTAGTACTTGAAAAGGCATATTTTCTCAAGATTAAAATCTCCACTTAACTTGTTTCTGGAAAGACTTAATTTCTAGTCCCCTGTTTTGCCATTTTACACTTGTTTTAAATTGCCTCCATTTAAAAAAAATACCACATCCAGTGCTAGAAGCAATACTTGAGGTGAAGTACAATAATGCAGAGGAACGATTATTTTCCATGATTTTGGAAACTGCACTTTTATTCAAGCAGCCTTAAATTACATTTGTCTTTTTCCAGATATAACATCCTGCTGATTCTATGACCACTGGAAAGTAAGTTGGAATGCAATATTAAGACTATAGGACCAAATACATTCATTTTAATCAGTGCTAATTCTGTCTGTAAGAAAGAGGATGTAAAGAAGAGGAAGGAATGAAGAAGAAAGCTACAGCTAGTCCTCAGGTTATCTTGAGTTGCCATCATTAAATAATGCCGTTATAAAGTGCCATATCATAAGACTGCATCACTCAACAATGGCATGGCAACCCCATCATAACTCCAGAATGATGCGGACTGTTAAGTGAAGACGTCACATGACCATGGCATGGGAAGAGGGTGAAATTCCAGGCAAACAGGTAACAACTGCAGGTGAAAACTACAGCTGGGAGGATGGGTACTGTGGCAGGAAAATGAATGCCCAGATGGGCACTACAAAATGTGGGCAGGAGAATATTAGGCCCAATCTTGTCCATTTTCAACATCATTGTATCTTTGTACAGTCATTGAACATACAGGCGTAACCTGAGGACTACCTATATAATTCCAAACAGTGGACAAAAAGTCTGTTTGTTCGAATTCAGCTATTCCTGGCTCTGTTATTCCTCAGGGAAACTTAAGTTTAAGTTATTACACAGAAAAACTTAAAATAGGCAAAGCCAAATTATGGACAACTCTGACAAACATTTAAATAAAACACAGTATTTTTGTTGTTTTATAACCTGCTTTTCTATGTCAATTACTCAAAGTAGATGACAATATTTAAAATATAAAGCAAAGAGGCTGAGAATGGAATGGAATGGAATGGAATAGAAATAAAACTAAACTAACATGCAAAAAATAAGATTAGGTAAGAACTTACTCTTCCAGCAATGGAAAATAAACCAGGAATTCTGGAACATCAACCACTCCTTCCAAGTGAAAGTCATATTTGCAACCAAACAAAGGATATTCTCCCTTTTTCTGAAATTTTACATTATATATTTCATTTCCAAATGAATTTGTTTCTGAAGATTCAAGGCGTTTTCTATGGTAAAACATTAAAAAAAGACAATTACAACATTTGGTTAAACTTAAGAGAAGTTATAGCCAATTCAAAGAACACTAAGAAGCTAAATAAAACAATGACAAAAACATCCTATTGGACAGAATAAAGATAGAATGAAGCAGTGAGGCAACCACACCTTTTTGAAGACAATCTGAACATTTGTACATGTGGAAATTACTTCTGCAAAGACCGATGGCATAGTGAGGTAGCTGTGGAAAATGCAACAGCCTTGACACTTCAGTAAGGAGCATCTGATTTGCCCCAACATGTTGGGGAAGTGACCTTTCAATAGGCACACTCAGAAATGTGGTGGCTGCTTGCCTTTGGATATACTGAATAAGTTAATTAACAGAGGGTAATCAAAGTCTAATGGCTATGGAAGGCTTCAAATTAGAAGCAAAATGGTGCTTCAGAACATGGGGACATGCAAAAATAGCATTTTTCTTAAACCTAAGAACTTGTGTCTTCCTAAGATCAGCTGCCATATTCTTGCTTTCAAATCCAAAGTTCCACACAGCTCTACTTCATAACTGTATTTTCCGTCTATGGCTGCAATTGTCCATTATCTCATGGTTTCATATTCATTGTTTGGAACAGTGAAATTGGATATTTTAATGAGCAGAAACTGCTTTTCTGTATCTTAAGAAGGTAGGGTGTTTTTAAGAGGGAGTCTGAAAATTTTAAAGTGTTAAGAATCCTGTGGACTAATAAAATATAGAATCAAACCAGACATACAGCATTTCTAATTTACATGATATTTATATTATACATTTAGTACATTTACTTTAGATTATAGTCACAAGATCCACAGACCAGTGCTGGATTGATTATGTGCCAGGCAGGCAAATAAATGAAATAGTCAAGGTGAATAATATGAGGAGATATTAATAATGATATTCATCAATGCTATGGCAGTAATACTTTGTCCAATCAATTCCAAAAAACCTGACATTTGAAAATATCTGACTTAAAAAGTATTTCCTTTATTTGCTCTCACATAATTCATTCTCATCAACTTACACAAGTTCGTAACTATCTGGAGTTGTGCCAATGAAGTATCCTCCAGGGGAAAGTTGCTCACAAGCATTTTTAAGCATCATATCCGCTTGCTCATAGGTCTCAAATGAATAATGATACACAAACTGACAGCTGCAAATGTCAAAGCACATATTGCTATCCCTGTACTTTTTAGACAAAAGTTCCTGAAATTAATAAAAAAAGGAAAATAAAAACAAATGTATATTATTCCAGCATCCTAACTACAAAGCTTTTCAAAAACCTAACTAAAATTACCTTTTTGTATCTACTGTATCAATATCTGTTATATCTTTATGAACAGAATTCTAAGTAAAAAATTTTTGGAGTTTTTTTCCAGGGAAAAAAACAATAAAGAGAATAATTTTAGGAACCCATATGTAGAATTGTGACATAACAGTATATAGAAAAATTGTTACATAAAATTGTGAATATCTGAACATATGATTTTACATGGCATAAATTACAAATGTGTACTTGTCTCACTGAAATACAGTACCACAAATCTTGACAGTTTTAGAGAGGGAATGTTTAAGACTAATTCTTAACTCCCCCTGCCAATAAGATTAGATTAATTATTCAGTCTATAAAATATGCAATTATTTGTCTAAGAGTTTAGCACCTTTTTCTAAAATTTTGCTTCAGTCATATTATATTACTTTCCATATTTTACGGAAAGAATAACAAATCTCAAAGTAATAAAAAGAAAATAAAGAGCATGAAACAACTATACCTTAGTGCTATCCGCAGTTATAAATTCTGCACTGAAAAATCTATCATTCTGGCGACCACGATTTCTCATATCTTGGTAACGCTGTTCACACTGTTGTACAGATACACCAGCAATATCTGTTTTTTAAAAAAAGCTGAAATATCACTTATTTGTGAGATTTAGCAAAAATGGAGGCTTAATTCAAACAAATGCAGTTCTATTTAAAACCAAATACTTATTTATAGTACATCAAGTGTTTATTCAGAAGAAATATTAAATAAAACCTTAAAGTAAAACCTTTGGCAAATGTTTAACACAATTATTTGCAGTGAGTACAGTATAGCATATTGCAGTTAGAGAATGTGCATTGAAGAGATTCAGTTAAAGAACAATTAGAAAGCATTTCAGTCATAATATAATACATATTTATTGCATGCATAGCCGACATATGTAACATTTTTGTAAGGACAAGAATGCATCTTACAATTTCAGATAGGAATCTAGCAGGTTGGCAAGACAAATAGAATTCTGGATGTAAAATTAGTCAAATACAAGAAACTTCAGCCAACTTCATTTGACTCTCTTACATATATTGTATACTATTTGTGTACTATTTAAACCATCCCTTCTAGAAGAGACTGCTAAGTACTACAGATCTGATTTTACTTATACTACTCAAGAAACTATGCACCCGAAACAGAGTTAAAACAGAATAAAATCAGTGATTCTAGTGTTTCAGATTTTATTCTTTTTTACCCATACAATAGCCAAGTTTCGTTTAATTTCAAAATTGCTTGTTTTCACTATTAGCAAACTTGAGTGTACTGAACACACTCCATATTTTATATCCAATGATATGGATATAAAATATCCCTTTGGAAATTTTCTCTACTCTTTCACCCTACCAGAGCCAGGTGTTGCGGTCCGTCAGCAGCCTGCAGAACTGGCAACGGAGTCGGACAGCGATGAGGCTGAGGAAGAGCATGGGCCAGTCCTGGAGGTTGGGGAAGGCCCAGATGCGGGCTCTGCATCGGAGGCTGAGGTGGGGCCAGGGCTATCGGGTAGTGAGATGCGGACTCCAGAGCCTCCAGAGCCTGACAGTAGTGAGGCAGAGGAACAGGAGAAAGCCTGTTCCTAATGCACGCATGAGAAGAGCTGCCAGAAGGCAAGAGCAGCTCAAGCAAAGAGGACGACTCGGGAGTAGGGCCAAGAGATAACTGGCCCCTCCCATAAGGCTTAAAAAAGACCAGCAACGGCATTTGGGATTTGCCGGAAAACAATGTTGGTACCTTCATCTTCTTGCATTTATTTTTGTATCAGAGTCTTCTGAACGTTTGCCAAGAAAGGCCTTTGGCAGTTTGCCTAATTGGACCAAGGTTTGTGATAGGATTGAGGAATTTGTGTTGGGAGGAATTTGCTTTAATTTAGTTGAACTACGCTGAGAATGAAGTAATTCTCAGCTGTTCGAATAAAGTTTGTTTACTTTTTCACTGACTGAGTTTCCTACTACCTACTTGGGCCTGGGTCACAACACCAGGTACTATTAAAGTAGCTTATCCTATACATGATTTAAAGTATTTTCTTACTATTTTTACCAATTATATTTGCAGAATAAAAATTAAAGATATCTCAAATTTCCTTTTCTATGTTATCTACAATTTAACATAATTCCCATATCAAATTAATTTGCTGTTCTTACCTGTACATACAAGTTTACTTATTCGGCCTTTTCTCCACTTCAGCAAGTCCCCACCTTTACCACATCCCAAGTCTAACACTGTAATGTTTTGTTTTCTTTGTCGTACCTTATCAAGGAATTCACCTAAGAGAAAAAATAATAATCATGAAAAAATGAAATGTTCTCCCTGTATTAGAATATAACTTCCTGGTTATTTTCAGAGATTTAGAGCTCCAGCCTATTTTCCTATCTTTGAGAGGTATGAGATAAAAAGAAAATAATCATGCACTTGCATGGACCCTGAGTTCTCATCTTTTCACTCTGCTCAATGGAATGTATTTATAGTTCAATAAAGCACAAAGGAAGAGAGATAGCGGCACTGAAACAAATTCCAAGAAGAGTTAGAGACTTAAGAAAAGAATGTCAATTTCTCACGAAATGTTTGATTAAAAGAGAAGTGAATTTAGATGGTTGGTACCAGTAGGAACTTTGGGGAACTGGCAAAAACAAAGACACAGATTAGATACAATAAAGAAAGCAGAGTTATTTTACGAACAATATATAGGATTCCAAGAGGAAGAAAGATTGAGTGAAAAAAGAGGAGCTGGACACCCAGAAGAAAAAAAAGAACAACTAAGAGACAACTGAAGAACAAGAAAGAGCAATAAGAGAAGGAGCAAGAGCAAAAGAAGTTAAAGAACAAAGGGAGATAAGAACAACTAGATCTACAAAACAAATAAGAAATGGAAGAGGAAGTTAAAATGATATCTATCAACATAAATGGATTAAATTCGGCAATAAAAAGAAGAATATTTAACAAATTAGAGAAGTTAAAATTAGAGATTATATGTTTGCAAGAAGTTCACATTAGAAAACAACACAAAAAACTTTTGGAGCAAACAAAATTGGGAACTTTATATACAATGCTGGCTTGCCAAAGCAAAAGAGGAGTAGTACTTTATATCAAAAAGACAATTCAATCTAAACAAATATTTGAGGATGAGGAAGGAAGAGTAATGGTAGAAATAATAATGAATCATAAAAAAATACTATTAGTAGGGATATGTGCTCCAAATGAAAATCAAGAAGAATTTTACGCAAAACTACACAGAAAAATATTAGAATAAGAATATGAAGATATTTGTATAATAGGAGACTTTAATGCGATTGTCAATAATGAGTTAATTACAAATCAACAAAAGTAAATAAAAAATTAAGAAAGACTCTCCCCAAAGCATTTTATACAATGAAAGATGAACTAAAAAAGAAATTTAAAGGAAAAGCAATATACATTCTACTCAAATAGGCACATGTCGTCAAGAATAAATATGATGTGGATGTCTACAGAATTAATATCTAAGATATATAGGATTGATACAAGAAACAAGTGCATGGGCAGATCACAGTCCAATAACAATGACATGGAAGGGGCAGAGAAAAAGAATGAGATGGATATTAAATCAAAATTTACTAAATGAAAAGAACTTTCTACAATATATGGAAAAAGAATTTTTTTCTTCAAAGAAAATAAAAAAGAGGATACATCATTGCAAAATGTATGGGATACTAGTAAGACATATATTAGAGGATTGCCAATGACATATTTAGGAAAACGGAAAAAACAGAATAGACAAACTCAAAAGAAGTTGGAGGAGGAGTATAAGAAATTAGAGAAAGATTTACAGAAAAACCCACAGGACAAAAATGTTAAAAATTTGATGGACTTGCAAAAACATAAATTGAACTTAATGGAAAATGAAGATTTGTCAAATAAAATAAAGTAAACAAAGCAATTTTTTTTGGAAAATGTGAATAAGCCAGGAAGATGGTTGGCATATAAAAAAGGAAAAAGGGAAAAGAAAAGGAATTGCTATATCAATTATTAGACCAAGATGAAAAGATAGTTTATCAAAATGAGGAAAAGAAAAAGATAATTGAGAACTATTATAAAAGTCTATATCAGCAAGAGATGGTAGCAGAAGGGAAAATAGAACAATACTTAGAAAAAGCTAAAATCCCAAAAATTCCAGAAAAATTTAAAAAGGAATTAGAAGAAAGAATATCGATGATGGAATTGATGAAGGGAATTAAAAAACAAAAAAAATGGCAAAACACCAAAACCAGATAGATTGCCGAACTATATAAAAGGCTGCAAGATGTATTAAGCAACATAATGCTACAATTATTTCATGATTTATTATTAGAAGCCAAGGTGCCGAATTCGTGGATGGAACTCTTATACTAAAGGAAGAATCTTTGGTACAACAAAGAAAGAATTATAGACCAATTTAATTATTAAATGTGGATTACAAAATTTTTGCATCAAATATGGCAGAAATATTGAAGAGGTTGTTAAATGAGTTTATACATCCAGATCAGAATGGCTTTTTACCTAAAAGACAGAGTAGAGATAACATGCAAATTATATTGGATACACTGGAATACACACTCAAAAGAAACAAATGGTGTTGTTATTTTTAGATGCACAAAAAGTGTTTGATAATGTGAACTGGCAATTTATGACTACACAATTACAAATGATGGATTTTGGGGTAATGCTTATAAACATGTTTAAAACTATATGTAAAGGCCAATCAGCAAAGGTGGTACATACGATCGCAAATACAATCAAAATATGGTAAAGATTTGAGACAGTACGGCTTCAACCTGGGAAAATCAGAACTGGATGAGATATTGACTGGGACAGATGAAAAAATGATCAAGAAATTGTATAATTACTTATTGTAAATCAGATTAGAAGATGAAGAAGCAAGAGAGACAATGATAACATGGGCAAAAAAATTTGGTTACACAATAGAATTGGAGAAATGGCAACAACTATGGGAAAGGAATTATAAATTAACAATGGCAACTGCATATAAAGAAAACCTATATAAAATGTTTTATAGATGGCATATGTCACCAGAAAAGTTAGCAAAAATGTTTAAGGATAAATCAGCTAAATGTTGGAAATGTTTTCAATTGCCAGGATCATATTATCATATATGGTGGACATGCACAGAAGCAAAAAATTATGGAGTTGTAATACAGGTATGGTTAGAGGAAATGGTAAACCAGTGTATAGAACTAAAACCGGAGGCATTTTTATTGGGTATTTTACCGGAGAAATGTAGCAAAGAAGATACTTATGTAATTATTCATATAATAACAGTGCCAAGAATTGGATTTGCAAAAAATCTCATCAGAAGGACAGTAATAAAGAAGATTTTAGAATGTGCAGAAATGAATAGATTAACATTAAGAATAAAAGATAAAGAGAAATTGGTGTATTTCAAGTCATGGTGACAATTTTATGCATGGTTAGAAAAGAAATATGAATAAAAGATGATAGATTAATAAATTAGCGTAAAAGTAAATGAGAGAGAAGACAAAAAAGAAACTCAGATGACACCTGAATAAAAGGAAAAGGGGGAAGGAGGGGGAAAAAGGGAAAAAAAGTTACTATATAAATGTACAATTATGATGATATGTGTGAAATCAGTAAAATTGAAAAGAAATTGAAAAGAAAGTATATATGAATAGAAAATTCATATATTCTATGAGTCCTTCGAGAGAAGGGCAGTATAAAAATTAAATTATTAAAAAAAATCGGGGTTGCTCGGATACCAATATGGAAAATGAAAATAAATACAACAATTGAGAGAGAATGGAAAGAGGAGTAGAAGGGAGGGGAGAAAAGAAGAAGGAGAGAGAGGAATAGAAGAAAGGGAAAGGAGAGAAAGAAAGGGAAGGGGAAAAAAGAGTAGAGGAGGCTAGAAAGGGGGGAAGAAGGAAGGAATGGGGAAAAGGAAGGAGAAGGCGAGAAGGGGAAGGAGAGGAGGAAAGAATAAAGTAGAAGAGAATAGAAGAAGGGAGGGAAGAGAAAGAGACAAGAGAAGGATTGCTGTAAAATAAGGGAGAAGGAATGGTAGAAGAGCAACCCCCAATATATTTAAATATTTTTAGGATGAAGAATGAACTAATATGAAAGTGAAAAGAAAATATGTATGATTAACAATGGATATGAGACTGTACATTTATGACATGCTTATGAGAAATAAAAAAAATTAAAAAAAATTCAACACAAAAAAAGGAATGTATTTATATAGTTAAGTATATAGGACTGCCCTACATGAAAACTTAATTCACTTCAAAATGTTTCTATTTTATATGCCAAATCTTAGGAAAGTTAATTTCGTTATTGAATTCTCAGAATTTCAATGATTAATTTTATAATATCCAAGGATGACTAGTCTGGATTGAGACATAATTTTGACAAAAAGTATCATTTTTATCTCATAATATATACATGACTATAATCTCATTTTTAGACTAAAACAATAAACAGAAAAATGATCTTACAAATACGTACAATGCTTGCATTATAGACTAACAGTGAAGAATGCAGTCATATTTTATGTGCAATCAAAATATTAATTTTCCAATATATAATCTAATATTTGGAATTTAGAAATTAAGTTTGAGATTTGTTCCTCATAGCCAGCTATCCCAAAAAGTGGATGTGCGAATTATAGATATTTTGAACTGTTTTTTTAATGTACAGACATACCAATTAGCACGCTCTTTATCCAATTGTTAAAGTTTCGGAGATAGAAGATGCGACTCGTGCTACGTTGTTCCAATCCAACCTCTTCAAGCTTATTATAATGCGCTGCTACATCTTCTGAATGCTACATAAAATAATTGATTCAGTATAGCATGTAAATATTTATATGTAGGTGATACCTAAATCCCAACATTTTTCTTTAATTGGTGCATTCCTTTTTACAGCAATAGGGTTCATATAAAAAAATTACTGTACATCTTTACATACGGAGTGTATATTTCCTGGCAAATTCTTTCCAGCCCACTAAAGAAACAAAACAAATAAGAGTACAAGAAAAAAAGAGAGCAGGACTTCCTCTGTTGAGTAAAGGAAACATGAAAAAAATCAGATTAAATGCCAAAACATAATAT
The DNA here is from genome assembly GCF_028640845.1 of Ahaetulla prasina. NCBI lineage: Eukaryota > Metazoa > Chordata > Lepidosauria > Squamata > Colubridae > Ahaetulla > Ahaetulla prasina. The sequence goes on along the minus strand of NC_080541.1, from coordinate 63,459,324 downwards.
TAAGCAGTGTATTTTCAATGTATTTTCCTATCGCATTTTGAATGAGGTAAAGTTCCATATATTCTTTACAAGTTACCTAGGTATAAATAAGTGATATAAGTTTGTAAACAAGATATTCTTTCCCTCCTGATATATTACATATAAAGGGGAACGTGAAGTTGATATTTCTGTTTGCAATGCCAAAGGCACAGTCAATCAGATGTTTAGACTGGATTTAGCATTTTTATCCACCTATCAGGTCCTTGGAAAGGGATTGGCAGATGTTGTCTGATGATGTTAAAGGTGTTCCAAGTAAGAGTCTTCTGCAACTGATTGATGCTGATTAATGTTAATGCCAGTGGAGATCAACTAATGTTCCAGTTATTTTGTGATTTCACTCAAGATAGCTATTACTATTGGTACTACTTTTATTTGCAAGTTTGTATTTTGTGATCTATTATAGTTCATTTTCTGTCTTTATCTCCAGATACTGCCCTGTCCACTATCTAGACTTTTTTTGTTTCTCTTATCAACATAATTAAGTTTGGGATGTTATGTGGCAGATGCTTGTCTGCTTGAATTGTGGCCTCACAAATACTTGCTTGCATGCAAATGGTTACTCTTCCAGGTATTTTATGAATTGTTATGATTCATATTATTACTGTGTTTCCCCGAAAATAAGACCCTGTCTTATATTTTTTTGAATCCTGAAATAAGCGCTTGGCCTTATTGCCATGTGCTTAAAAGCCTGATTGGCTTATTATCAGGGGATGTCTTATTTTGGGGGAAAGAGTAGCTAAAACAAATCTTCTGCTCTTGTGTTTTAGACACTAAGATGGAAATTCCATTCAACTTAAAACTTCTTTTTGCTCCTATCTTACCTAGTTTTTGTTAATTTGATAAGCATTCCCACTATTTCTTCATCCAAATCATCAATGAAATTTTAGGAGTATTCTGAATTCTGTACCATTCCCACTTAATATTCCATTCCAGTTCAATGAGAATTAAGCACTTTTTGATTATAGGTTTTTAATCAGCTATGAATCCACCAAACAGACATACCATCAGATATCATGAAGTATTTTGTTAAATGTTTTCCTGAAATATAAATATATTATGTCTGCTGCATTCCCAAATCTACTAAGAAATTTATATAAACAAAAAAATGTGGTAATATTAGTCTTGCAAACCTCTCCTTGTCAAATCCATGCTGATTTCAAGGAATTATTACTAGTATATAGTACTGTGATGTTTTAAAAAATCTTCCAGGATATGGCTATCAAATAGTATGAAGTTCCCAATATTCATCTATGGGTGAATATATCTAAGTTTTGATTTCGCCTGTAACAGCAGAATCCTATGCAAGTATATCAGAAAGGTTTAACACAGTTGTTAATATAAAATTGTAGGTGTTTCTATCCAAATAGTATCTTATATTTTAATTACCATATTTTTTGCACTATAAGATGCTCTGGACCATAAGACACACCTAGCTTTTGGGGAGGAAAACAAGAAAAAAAAATCTGCCTCTGCCTTCCAGCATTCATCGGTAGTCATCTGGCTAGCGTCCTTGCAGCAAACAGCAAGCAGCCTGGTCAGTTTCAGTATGTTACCACAGCCTGATTTAGCACAAGCAGCTGATTGGTGGTTGGATTGCCCTCCCAAAATACCGCTGATTAGCTGTTCCAGGCTGCAGGGATCGCTGCCACCCATTGCCGCAGCCGCCCACGCACCCTGTTTTTGGCCTCCATGACAAAAATCACGGTTTTTCAGCCTCCGCACGCCCCATTTTTGGCTCATTCCAGGCAGCGGTGATAGGCAGCAGCAATTCCCGCCACCTGGAATGAGGCGAAAACCAAACATGCAGACGCCGAAAATGGGACATGCGGGAGGCCGAAAACGGCCGAAGGGTTGGGCCAGTGAGTGGGTGGAGCTTCGGCAACATTTGCTCTATAAGACGCACAGACACGTCCACCCACTTGGGGGAGGAGGGGGGAGTGCGTCTTATAGTGAGAAAAATATGGTAACTTCAAACATAGGGAAAAAGTGTCTGGAAGAATTTGATTTCTTTAAAAATTAATGTTTGAAACACTCACTGTTTTCTTTTTAGGAACCTCTTCAGATTCTGTTTCATGATGAAGTGTGTTTCCGTCTCCTGTTTGACCTTCATCATACTTATTTGCAGTTTTATCATCGTTTTCAACAGGAGAATCTCTACGTGGGCATTTGATACTTATGCTATCAGGTTCTTCAGCCAACTTTCTCTTTCGCTTTCCACTCTCTTCTACTTCAGCCATATTAGCTGAAGAGTTTGTTCCAGCTGTAAGCAAAAAATAATATTTTCTATTATTAAACAAGACCTTGATGACAGACCATTCTGATAAACCAATGTCTACTGGGACATAAAGCATTTCAAACAGCTGGGAAATAACAAATCCTGAATGTAACTTTAATTATGATAGCATATTAATGATACTGTTAAAGAGTTGTGTTAAATTTGAATTTGCCTATTTGAATTGATTTTTAAAACAACTCATTCAAACTAATTTTGAGCCACAAGATCTATGCTATTCAAATAATCACCCTTATACAGGTAGTCCTTGATTTATGACCACAATTGAGCCCCAAATTTCTGTTGTTAAGTGAATTTTGCCCTTTACGACCTTTCTTGCCACAGTTGTTAAGTGAATCACTGCAGTTGCTAACTTAGTAACCTGATTGTTAAGTGAATCTGGCTTCCTCATTGACTTTGCTTGTGAGGTTGCAAAAGGTGATCACATGACCTAGGGACAGTCATGTGATCACAGGCAAGTCATAAATGTGAACCAGTTGCCAAGCATCTGAATTTTAATCACATAATCATGGGGATGCTGCAAATGTCATAGCTGTGAAAAACAGTCATAAATCACATTTTTCATTGCAGTTGTAATTTTGAACAGTCACTAAACGAACTGTTGTAAGTCAAGGACTACCTGTATCTCTTACTAAATATTTACTAAATATTTTAAATACAAATCAAAACAATCGATACTAAAATATACTTTATTTTAAAGTATTTATATAATCTTAAAGCTGCATCATCAATTTTTTTACATCCATATCAACTTCTACTGCAATAAGTTTTTTGCTTATTCTGGTAAGTAAAGGCAGTGGCAGGCTCTACTTTATCAATCAAATCATGTACATTAAGCTGATTCCTTTACCTTTCCAGGATATCCTAGTACAATACAACTCATTCCAACCAAGTTTTCTTCTCACATGCCTCCTCTCTAAGCACCTTAACCCACACTAGATTATTGTGATAAAAGATTTATATTCTTAATCATATTTTTAGTGGTAAATCCAGAAAAAATGTCACCTGTGCATGCACATAAAGAACATAGGCTAAATTTTGAAGCAGCTTCATTAATCTTGCAAAAAAAAAGTTTTGTTAGTTCAAAGAGGTGATTCATTCTTATTTATGTGAGCTACAAAACAATTTGAAACACTTTTAATATCCTAAGCTGTCTTTCATTTCATTTTCTTCATATCAGTAGGTAAGCAGATGGAAGAGAAAAAGGTGCCTTAGCCTTACTACTTTCCCTTCATGGTAGCTAATTCTTGGAGAATGGAAAAGAAGTTAAGGGCTTACAATGCAATGGCACAAATCAGGAAAAGAATAAACCCAATCAGAGGTCTCATCACAACAACTGCCTTATCAAAAGAATTTCGACTGCACTGACTCTTTGAAGTACCCCATAAATGAACTACTTTACTTTTGGGGAACTAGTTTTCCCAAATACAATAAGAACTAGGAAATAGGTACATTTTAAACACGATCAGAGGACTGAATTATTGGAGTGGCAAGCTCTGTCTAAACTCTGGTCTTCCTCTTGTTTTGCACTCATCAAAGACATTCTTTTCATGTGCTTTATTCAGCCATCACACCAAGCGCATTCCCAATCATCTCAAGTTTTTTTTAGTCCCTTCTAGTCAGATTTGACTCATGAAAACTGCCTGTTTAAGTCCTTGCAGTGTTCTTGGCAAGAGTTTGGAAATGGATTGCCATTGCTTCCTTCCTAGGGCTGAGGCAGTGACTGACCTAAGGTCACAGCTGATTTTGTGCCTTAAGGTGGGAGTAGAGATCACAATCGCCCACATTCTGGCTTGATGCCTTAAGCATATACAACAAATCAGCACTCCTCATCCCGGTAGCCACACACAACAAAATAGCATAAGCTACACAGGAAACACTTCCATGACTTACTCTAACTAGGATCATAAGAAGGATCTTGAGAGGTTATTCCTGGCTAGTTGGGCTGAGAAAGAGGTGAAAGCAAGGATCTTGAGAGCTCATTTGGTGTAGTGGTTAAGGTGCTGAGCTAAGATGCTGATGAGTTTTTAAAGTTTTTAGAGTTTTAAGAAGAGACTGGACAGTATAGTTGACTGAAATGGTATAGGACAGGCTCTCCTACTTGAGCAGGGGGGTGGACTAGAAGACCTCCAAGGTCCCTTCCAGCTCTATTCTGATGTTATTCTGATGAAGGTGCGAAGACTAGGAGTCCTTGGCCTCTCTTGGTATGAAACCCAGCTGGGCGATTTTAGGCTCTGACACACTCTATCAACACAGACAATACCAGAGGTGGTGGTTGTGAGGAAAATAAGAGTCAGTGGTATTAGACATCTTCATGGCCTTATGTATTAAAAAAAAAAAGGGGGGGGGGGCGGGGACATGTAATACAGGTAGTCCTCGACTTACAACCACAATCAGGCCCAAAATTTCTGTTGTTAAGTGAGACATGTGTTAAGTGAGTTTTGCCCCACTTCAAAACTTTTCTTGCCACAGCTGTTAAGTGAATCCCTGCAGTTGATAAAGTCTGTAACCTGGTTGTTAAATGAACCTGGCTTCCCCATTGTCAGAAGATCGCAAAAGGGGATCACCTGATTTTGGGACACTGCAACGAATCAGTTGCCAAGGATCTGAATTTGGATCACATGACCGTGAGGATGCCGCAAAAGTGGAAAAAACGGTCGCAAGTCGCGCTTTTTTTTTTTCAGTGCCGTTGTGACTTTGCACCGTCACTAAACAAACTGTTGTAAGCCGAGGACCACCTGCAATCCCCAACACTGGCGTCTAATGGATTCACTGGCAGCTGTTCTTATTGCGCCTCGGGTCCTTGATTGATCCCAGAAGCGGGCGCTTCCATCTCCGGGACCTCCAGGAGAAGCGACCGGGGGAGGGAAAATACATTAGAGGAGAGAAGCGCCCAACGTTACGGGGCAACCCGGCCCCGTTTTCCCTGGCGCGACACTTAAAAAAACAACAACCAATAACAACCTTCCGAGAAGGCGGTCAGTCAGACCGGGAGAAGCAGCAGCAGCCCCGCCCCCGCCCCCCCCCCTCTCTCGGGCTGAGGGAAAGATGGCAAAATTGAGGCCGTGCCGTCCCGGGGCCTTCCAGCGCGCGCCCGCAGCCCAGCGCAAGCTCACCTTCCTCGTTCAGCAAAGCGGCGACGTCGGCCTCCCGCCCTCAAGAAAACGAGGCGCCGCGCCACTTTCCCCGCTTTCCATCCGGGGTCGCTCTGGCCACTTCCTCTCCGGGAAGGTCAGGGAAAGGGGGCGGGGCGGGAAGCGGAAAACATCCTAGAAGGGCTCCTGCGCGGGGCGGACTGGGCGGGGGGGAGGGGAAGCGCGCGTCCGAGGGTCGGGACGTCCGAAGAAGGCACGTGGGCCGCCTGAGTCGAGCGGCGCAGCCGGGAGGGAGTTTGTGGGCCCGGCGCGCCTGGCGGCTCTCCTGCTGTACCTGCGAGGGGAAGGGAGAGCTCTTCGGAAAGGTACCGAGCGGTCCGGACGGAGCAGGCGAGGTTCGTCTGGTCTGCGCCTGGAGGAAGCCACCCGGGGAGGGGTCGGAGTTGGGGTTGGGGGCGCCTATGGCGGACTACCTTGCTTGCCAGAAAGCCCGTCGGGAAAGCTGCCGGGGGGAGGGGGTCGCCTTAGCTCTGTGGACGCTGCTTGCCAGCCTTGCTGTAGCATTATGTCAGCCTTTCCCGTCCGAAGCGCATCAAGGATGCTGAGACTCCAGTCCCCATAATCCCCAGCTAGGATGTGCGCGTGCTGGGACTTGCAAGCTCGCACTGCACCTGCTCCGAAAAGGCCGCCTTAAACGCCCCCTGGGCGGTGACTGCAGCACCAGGTGGCGTTTCAGTGCCTGAAGTTGGAGACTGGGGTTGTTTTTTGTTTTTTGAGGGTTTTTTGGGAATGACAGAGCTCCCTTTCAGGTAGTCCTCGATTTACGACAGCTCATTTAGTGACCTAAATGAAGTTGCAAGGGCGCTGAACAAAAAGGGACTGAGGATCGTGTTTTTTTTCAGGCTTATAGCTGTTACAGCATCCACAAGGGGTCAAGTGACTGCAATTCAGATACTTGGCCATTGACTCATATTTATGACGGTCCCAGGGTCATATGATCTCCTTTGGCGACTTCCCGACAAGCAAAGTCAGTGGAGAAGACGGATTCACTTAACAAATGTGTCAGCTGCAGTGATTCACTTAACAACTGTGGGAAGAAAGGTCATAAAATGGGGCAAAACCCACTTAACAAATGTCTCACCTAAGAGAAACTTTGGGCTCAATTGTGGTCGTAAGTTTAGGGTTATCTGTATTTATTTGGAGTGTGTAAGAAAGACAGAGCCAACAAGCTTTCTCCGGTATGGGTTTTGTAAATGCCTTCTTGAAAGGTTTGGCTTGGGGTTACTGTTTTTTTCTCTTTGTGGTAGCCCATGTAGTGTGAGAGCACTATTTTATTTATTTATTTATTTAATCATATTTGTATACTGCCCTATCTCCCGAGGGACTCAGGGCGGTTAACAGGCACTTAAAAACACATAAATACAGCATAAAAACAATATTAAAAAACTTCTTCTAAAAGCCCAATAACTAAAAAATATATAAAAATAAAACCCAATTTAAAACCCATAAATTTAAAATCTAACTCAGTCCTGCACAAATAAATAAGTATGTTTTAAGCTCGTGGCGGAAGGTCCGAAGGTCTGGAAGCTGACGAAGTCCTGGGGTTTTTGTATATCCATTTGGAAGTACAGCGTTTGTTGCACGTTAATTGTGGGAATTATCGAGTAAGTTGAGAAATTCAACAAAACTTTTTGTTCAGGTTTGATGCCATAATCATCAACTTATTGCAAGGTTTGTTTATTTTTTAGAATGGCGGTTTGTTTATTTTAAAGTGGTTGCAATAACCAATATCTATTTAGAAAAGAAAAAGTTATTTTTCGGGAATATGCATGAAAGAGAAAAAGCAATTGAGGTGAAGCAAAGTCTCTGATGATTTGCCCATTCTGAGCATCAACCCAGGCAAAACTTCAGAACAATTTTAGGCATGAGGTTTAGAAGTCCCTTGGGCTGCAGAAATCTGGGTAATTTTTAGAAGGCATACAATAAATAAAGTTGCTGCCTCCTAGTGGTTATTAAATTTTTACAGGTCAGAATTTGCCCAAGTCTTGAACTTAGAACAACCATTTGCCATGAATATAGAAATACTCTAACTGAATGAAATGTGAAAAGTCATAGATTGACAGGCTATATGTTCTTGATCTCTCACTCTAGACACAATCCTTTTAAGAAATTGCTTCTTTCCAGAGTAGGAAGACATCCTGGCATTATATATTAAATTATCAACTGAGATATTACTTTAAAAATTATTTAAAATAAACCTTCTTTTCTAAGATATACATAAAAACCCAGTTTGGTGTAGTAGTGAAGGCATCAGGCTAAAAATTGGGAGACTGAATTCCAGTCTTGCCTTAGGCATGAAGCTACCTGGATGACTCTGGTCCAGTCACGCTCTCTCACCCCTAGGAAGGAAGCAATAGTCAATTACTTCTGAAATTTTGCCAAGAAAACTGTAGGTACTGTCCAAGCGGTGTCAGAAGTCAAGACTGATTCAATGGCATAAGAAGAAAACTATTCCTTAAACTAACATTGCAGGCATTCACAGAAACGTGACCTAGTATCCCCCTTCCCCACCTATATTTAAAGGTTCCCCCCTCCCCCCCAATTTTAAAGGTTTATCTGCAGAGTTTATCCCTCATTCCCTGGCTGTCTGCCAAAACTAATTTCTATCTGATAGCACAAGCAAAGACAATTATCCAAGACAGGGCTAGCCTGGAATACTAAAAATGTCCCTGTTTGGCTACCATCATTTGCTTCCTACATATAAATCACATATGAGGTTGATAGAACGCAGAACAAAATACACGCTCCAGGAAAAGTTTTACACCTAAAGTACTAAAAAAACCGAGGCAAACAAATGAAACCAGAAAATCCAATGTCTTTTCAGCAAAATACACCATAGACAGCATTACAGTTCAGATTTCTATATAGAAGATCAATCTGTAAAGTCTTTAGACACTTTAACATTGTCACAAGCGAAGGGGTATAACTTAGATCATTCAGTTATATCTTACAGTATCACAATCAATCAAAAATTCCAAAAGGGTGGTCCAAATTAAAGCATCAACGCAGAATTTGTGTGGGGGGAGAAATAATGAGCTTAGATAGAAATGCATACTCTACTTGGTTTTTAATCCTAATGAACTTTTATTGAACTTTTGGAGGGGCTTCTGCAGACGACATACACTGGTGTCCTGAATTCAAATTCTTCTGATGTCCAGAAGAACTAAGAACACACACAAAGTGCACAGACACCCAATTGTAGCAAGTCGAACAGTGCAGTACAGAATCTTTTCGATTGCTTAGGTACACTTTGGAATCTCATTAAAAGGGAAAAGAGAATGCAGTGTGCATAGTGCATAGTGCAAGAAGATAGATTATGACACGAAAGTCAGTTTTGAAGTTCCAAACAAAAGTAAGCCTTCCATACAGATGTTGCTTTGTAGGCAAGACATAAACTTTCCTTCTGCTGCTACTACAGGAGAAACACATGTTCGATGCTCCAAGTCCCTGTTCCCTGGATGCCCCAATTCTCATGTTCAGTCAGGTTCATCTTAATTTGAATTAATTTCCCAAATAAGCAAGGGGAAGATGTGGGTGTAGGGGAGGGAAATATTGTTTTAAATTCAAAAACAATAAATGTGTGTGGAAATTCCTCTTAGACTTTCTGTTTTTATTAAAAATCACACCCAGCCCCTTACCCTTTACTGAATCAAAACTGAAACTACATAACATTGAGTCCTTAGGCTTTCCAAGGAGTAGACTTTATTTTAAGGGCTGTGAAGATTTTCTTTACAATTGAAGTTTTGGATACCTTCAAGAATGTACTTTATCTTAGCTTATAATCATAATAAGATCATTATCTTGTACTTCAGAAATAATGCTGTGTAATGCCAAGTAATTGACATCAAGTCTGTCTTTGTCTATAATGTAAGCCAAAGTAGCTAATTTATTATAGTGTGGATATTATTGTCTCAGTTTTGAAAATGTCTAATCTTTTTTGTAGGTTTTGCTCTTACTGGAAGCTGAAGATCCTTTTGGTTGAAGGAATATTTAGATATATTCGTTGTGAGGTTTTATGACATACCTGAAGACAATAACTTGATCATGACTCTCTTCCAATGGTATAATACATCTGTAATGTTTTGTCCTAGTGGCAAATTTGTTCCAAGAGTGCTGTAAACTGGTGAGGAATTTTTTTCTCCTTACTATAGCTATCTTTGTACAACAATTGTCAGATTAGATTACTTATTTGATATTCTATATTAATGACTTATTTGGACATAAAGGCACCATAGCATATATTCTCTTTCAAGTAAATATGTATGTGCTTTCTATGATAGTAATCTTCTCACAGTTAAATATCACTTGCAGGAGCACAAGATTTTCAAATATTAAAGTTATAGTATTTTTGCTCCAAACTTATTCTTAATTATGGGAGATGCTGTTGAGTAACAAACTCTATTTAGATTCTGTGGTTCTATGGGCATCTAATTGAAGACAGGATTTTTTTGTGTGTTTTATGTATTGGCAGCAAGATTAACATTCAGTGGCAATGAGCCTTAAATAACGTCACATATTTGAATTTAGTAAGGAGCTTTAAGTATTACCGTAAATTTAAAAGTGAGTGATTTGACCAGCTGGATTCAAGTATAGCTAATAAAAATGGACTGAAATAGTGCAATATTTCTGAAGTTCAGATGGCTTTTTTGTATGTCACTACATTAATGTGCTGTGCTGTTAATTTATTACAGAAAAATCATTTGCCTTTTATCTGGTATAAGCATCGTAATTTGTATTTGTAATATCTATCATCCTTATAGTCCTATACTGTACTAATAGCATTGTGAAGTTTCACAATGCTATTGGTTGGTACAGTAACTTTTATGGTTTAATTAATAGCCAATGAAAAGCATCACTGTAATATATTGGGACTTTGAAGTTTTTATTTAACAGTAAGAAACTATCCTAAGGAAGTGATTACATTATTTAAGTAGTAAGATTTTAATTTTAATTTTCTGTATGTTTGAACTTGACTTTCCAGTCATAATATGTTTACTTCTCAAGTTCTGTTATTCTGTTACTGCTCAAGTCTGTAAAGCAAATTAAATACAGTTTTAGAAGTAATTTTATCTGAATTCAAGTTCAAATTGGAAGTTCAAATTTTGCTTTGGTATATTTGATTAATTATTGTTCCTGGCATTATTATTCACATAATCTGCATTGAAATAAAATTATATCGAAACTACTCCTCTTTCTTATGTTCTATAAGTAGAAAGCATTTAAGATGAAGAAGAATCATTATGGATCAGTTCATAAAACACATTGCATATAGAAACTCATATTGGTTAACCAATTAGATAAATAGATAAAACAAACTGCCACGCATGTTTCTTATGTATTACATGACAGAATTTGGTCACACTTAAAATGTAATCGTTTTAATTTGAAAGTTATTTAATTAAATAAAACTGATCAGAGTTTAGTATATTTCATTATGTATGGAGTTAGCTCACAGAAAAAGTTATGCAATTGTTATTTTGGAAAGAGAAAACAAAACCAGAGTTATACTGTAAGTTGACCACTGGAAAATTTTTGCAGGGGAAAAGTTTGTTATATCAGTCATTCACAACACTTGTTGTAGTGCTAAAATGATACATTAGAGGGCAGGCTATAACTTCAGATTGCTATGTCTAATGCATTGTACCAATGTACAACTAATACTAATGTGCAGCTAATACTAATGTGCAACATAGGCATTTGTCAATAGAATTTAATTAATATTTTGGTATTTTATGAATTTATGGTATTTTGGGTATTTTTATGGGCTTCTTTGATCCCTTGTAAAATGCAGGGAACATCTAGCTGAAAGAACTGAAAGATTTTGATATACAATAAATGTGCTGGGTTTAATTCTCAGTACAAAACTTGGATGGATTCTGATGCTATTTTACTATGAGTTTGTATTATGGACTATATGAAATATGGAGAAAAAGTAGTATTAAATCATAATAATACAATGCCGGCCTGGGGAACCCAGAGTGGGATGGAGTCCATTAAATGGCGTGTGTGATCTGCTGTCGCTGGGGCGGGAAGGTGGGGAGTGATTTTGTTATATTGTACTATATTCATTTATTTGATTCTTTTTTGTTAGTTTTTATTGTTTTAAATGTGGTTTATATTCTGTAAGCCACCTTGAGTAGCCATGGTGAATAGGTGGCAATATAAATTCCATAAATAAATAATTTGTACATAAATTATAGCTAGTGAACAACACAGAGCAGGAAGACTGAATTCTTGGAGAAAGGAACTGTTCATCTTCTAAATTACTGTATGTGAATTTTGTATAAATCAGGTTTGCAAATTACATACCTCAAGATTTAATTATACTAACTTACAATTTGATTAAGACAGTGACCCAATTTTTCTTGGTTTTATTATGTAATTACGATAGCAGGGATAATTCTCCGCTTAATTTAACAATTCAACTCTTAATATTTCTTAGGAGCTGTATACAAAACTATCAGCACAATGCTGCCACGATCAACCAAAATGCAGAAACCATTTCAGCTGGCAATTAGGACCTGTTTGCTATCCTATCGCTCCTGCATCGTTCCATGCATCAAAGGGAAACCATCCTTACATCCAATAAGGCAGAAAACAATGTTCTGGGTACTGAGCTGCCAAAGTCAATATCTGCATATGTCTGCTCCTTTTTGGGATTCCAAAGAAGGGGGCTTAGTGGGCAAGACCTCTTCCCAACCTGAAGACCCTCAAAATAAAGAACCGAAGAGAGAAAACCTTACCACATCAGTTGGTAATTTTGCCAAGGGAACACCTATACACCCCAATTCTGTAGAACTTGACCCATTACAAGATAAATCCATTAGCCTTGTGCAAAGATTCAAGAAAACTTTTAAACAGTATGGCAAAGTTCTGATTCCTGTGCATCTTTTGACCTCCAGCATATGGTTTGGAACTTTTTACTATGCAGCTTTAAAGTAAGTGCAGAACTATTATATATGCAGAACACCGATGATAATTTCTCTGTTGTAATTCATGTTGTGTACTTTTTTTTAAAAAAAACTGCATAAATTTGGGGAGAATGAACCTAAAGAAAGGGAAGAGCCAACGCTACCTTGTATTTCATTTCAAAACAACAATGTGTATTATCTTAAATGGCCAAGCATTAAGTGAAGGATGGCACGAACAACTTTAGCACAGGATAGTTATTAAAGACTGAGAATTTAACAAACACTGTTTTGCTTATTTAAAGCCTTAGAAGAGTCCCCAAGTGGAGTGATTTTCTTACCTAAACCTATCAAATTTGATGTTCTTTCTGTTGGCGGTCTCCTTCCCTCACTCTTGTTCTGTGCCACTTTATTGATTAGTGGAAAGTAGAATTTGTGGGTGGTGAAGATAATCTGTGTTAGAGGCCATACTTCATTTATTTCCATGCAACTTCTGTTAGGTTATAGAAAGCTCCAAATTTAGTTCCTGGCCTACCAGATAAGAAAAAACAACAATTTTTAAATCATGGTTATCTCTATTACTTTTCAAAATAAAATTACAAAGTCCACATTTAACTTTGTGCAATAAAACATGTTTTTAAAACTGATAAGATGTTTGCATTACAGATAGTTTTTGACTTAGAACCATTTGTTTAGTGACAGTTCGAAGCAATAGTTCTGAAAAAAGGGACTTACAACACCCGTTGCAGCATCCCTATGGTCACATGATCAAAATTCAGATGCTTGGCAACTGGCATGTGTTTATGACGGTTGCAGGGTCCTGGGGTCATGTGATCACCGTTTATAACCTGACAAACAAAGTCAATGGGGAAGCAAGGTTCACTTAACTGTGTTATTAACTGAACAACTGTGGCAACAGAGGTTGTAAAATGGGACAAAACTCAGTGAACAACTATCTTGCTTAGCAACAGAAATTTTGGGCTCAATTATAAGCATAAATCAAAAACTACCTGTAAAAATAAGACAATTAATAAGGTGTCATCTTATGAAAAAATAGTAGTGTGCGGGAGTCTATATATAAAATAGGAAGTTAGACTTGTGTTTATAGCAATTCTGATGTTTTATTTTCTGTTTTAATCCTAATTTTATTTCAAAAGGTGAATAGTTTCTTGTATTGTGTAGCATGTAAAAATACTAATGATGAAGCTAGAATAAGTAGTACAGGTTTAATTAGTGCTTAAGAAAATATCTGCTAGGGCTGTGAACTTAATATATAATATAGGATCTCTGCTCCGTAATTCTGCTGCATGCTTGCATGCATGCTCTAAACCTTACTAGTGAATATTTAAAATATCTCTGGCTTAAGTTACAAAATTGGAACTCCTGCCATATACACAAAAGTGTGACAAAGTTCAGGGGGATTAATCCCATGTACATATGAATAGACTAGCACTTTAAATGAGTTTTAAAAGTTCTGTGCTGTATGAATTCAGTAGTTCTGCAAGAAGGATCCTAAATGTATTTCAATGTCTATGTAGATTTAAAATATGATATCTTGTTGAAAACTAAAAACAATCATCCCAAACATTAATATTCTAGCATCCCAATTTAGATGCTTAGATTTGTTTTAAACTATCAAGCTACATGATCAAGAGGTAAATCCAATTAATGTCTGTAATATCCAACAAAACCAGCTACTTATTTTTTTCTTAATAACTGAAGATAAATATATATCTAGAAACAAAATTTTAAACAGCTTGGATATTTATTACCCTGAGAAGGGATAAATTTAGAATGACATTTAGACCCATTGCTTTTAGAAAGGGCACTTAATGCCATCTGGTTAGAATAACTAAAACAGTTATAATACCTTCTGATGTCAGAGACACTTGTCCTTCTGCTCACTAATTATCATTGTTCAACTCTTCTATGAGAGGCCACAAATTGTAAATCTATTTAAAATGAATAAATCTTCACTTCAGCATTGCCAGTAATTGACTCATTAGCTGTTTATTTACTGTTATCTAGGGGTAAATGACTATCCCTTTCCAAACAGATCAACAGTTAAGTTTCTATCCTAACAAGTCTTGTTTCAAGGCCTTGAAAACTATCTGCCAATCAAAAGTAGTGTAGGGTTTCCTCCCTAAGCAGGGGGGTGGACTAGGAGACCTCCAAGGTCCCTTCCAACTCTGTTATTCTATCATTCTATCTATCAAATGATAGAATTCAAAGAGGTGAGCTGAAAAGCATGGTTACATTATAAAAAGGTAAAGATTTTCCCTGTCCAGTTGTGTCCAGCTCTAGGGGGTTGATGTTTCCTATCCAAAGATGCCAACACTGTCTGAAGATACTTCTGTGGTCTTGTGGCCAGCATATCTATATGCCAAGGCACATGGAATGCTGTTACCTTCCCACCAAAGTGATATTTATTTACATTTGCATGCTTTCAGACTGCTAGGTTGGCAGGACCTAGGCAAGAACAGGAGCTCACTCCATCACCCAGTACTTGGGTTTCGAACTGCCCACTTTCCAGTCGACAGTCCAGTGTCTTTTAACTAAGCCTTAAAGGCACAGTAATTGAATTTCTTCTCAGAGAAACATGTAGGATTGTGACACGTCACTTTTCCATATTGTGAATTATATCCAATAAAGTTTCCAACAATAACTCTCCAAGGCACGGGTTACGGTATTGTTTGAAATCAGCTAAAGTTTATTGATACAAATGGACCAAACTTAACATTTGATACTCAGTTTTAATTTAATGGAGACGTGTTCAGAATAATGTTTAATTCATGTTTTCAGAAAAACCTGACTATATTTTTCTCTTAAGACTTATTAGCTAATTGGGTAGCTTGTTTAGATAAGAAGTTGATATATGCCAGATAGAATTTTGATTTTTTTTAAACTTGGTATTGTCTACTTCAGTATTAGCTTTTATGATTGTGGCAAACATTCCAAAATTATTTTAATGCGAATCATTTAGTCTTCCCTGGAGACTAATACTTTCATTCATCTTGACCTTGAGTTACCACAATAAAGACAATAGTGAAATAACTCTAAAAGTCAGTTATGTCTGAATAGCCTAGAGAGATGATTCCTAACATTTTAATGCATTGCACTACATCATCAGTTTTGAAGACCACTATATTAGTCAAAGATCATTAACCTGGCCCCTGCAGGTATTATGTTATGCTTCATCCCTTCCATTTGATGCTCTTAGGATTCATAATTTAGGTAAAAATAAGCAGAGCCATACAAAATCATTACATCTAAGTTGCTGGTTTTCCCACCTGAAATATCAAATTGACAATCTGGTAATATTTTTGCTATTTAGATATGTTTATAATTCTATATACATACAGACATAATTTGGAAGCTGTATCATGTAAAGCACCCTCCCAGATCCCTAGGGCATGGAACCCAGGTTGCAAACCATAGTTGTAGAATATTGAATTTAAATTTCAAAACTGGAAATCTTCTGTATGTGATATGCTTCATGTTTTCCTTTTTATAACCTATTGACAATTCATTCATTACTCTGTATCAGTTGAGGAAAAAAATAAGTAATTTGTTATCAGTTGTAAAAATCCTTCTTGTTATAACTCTATAAAAAAAGTTTACTGAAATAGGAATGATGTAATTTATTTTAATATGTCTTCATTTTACAGGGGAGTAAATGTCGTTCCATTTCTTGAATTCATAGGGTTGCCTGAAAGCATTGTAAACATCCTAAAGCATTCTCAAAGTGGAAATGCATTAACTGCTTATGCGCTGTATAAGGTAAGTAGATCCATGGCTTTCTTAATGCTACTCACAGAAATATTTTAACGTACAGTTACAATAGAAGAGAATATCCATAGCTCAGAGTTGAACTGTGAAGTCCTTGGTGCTCTCTGAGCTTCGTTGTTTGCTCGCCATTGTTTCATTATCTGACTAGCAAATGTGGGATTTGTGTGTATCCATGAACATAACTAGCAGTTAGAAGACACAATGAAAGCTCCTTAGTCTCACAACAGATGGACAGATTCAGCCATCCTTTCAACTGGAAAACTGTGAGCATCCTAGAGAAAACTAAATTCAAAAACACTAGGAAATTCCTAGAAGTTTGGCATTAAACAAATCAGCTATCAATAGACACATAGATAAACCACATTTAAAAACCATTCAAAAGAGATAGTTTAAAGCTAAGATGGAAACAAAAAGACCAGAACACATCCACTCCAGCAGCAATACCCTGATAAGCAGGGATTAGCATCAGACAAATGAGCAGAAAACAGTACCCTAATCAAGGAATTGCCAAGGAGAAAACTATCACCACCTACTAATATTAGCAGGGCAAACAGAGCAAAGCACCAAGAATCACATTAGATAATTAGACCTCCTTAATTCGGGGCATTCTAGAATTTGTGGACAGAGGTAGGCTAAGGAAAACTGAATCCATCAACCTCAGACTATACCTATAAAATTACAAGTGAGCCTCTGGGATTTTGCATTCAAAGTAGGTATGTGTGTATGTAATTACTGAGGAATAGATTCTGTCATGAAGGCTCTGAATAGATACAATAATGTTATAATGAATAAAATAAATTCTCTACATGATGATGAAAGAAAATATGTTAAAATTCATTTACATAATTTGATGTTTATGACAAAATATTTAGTCGAATGCAAACATATTTTAAAAGTTTGTAAGAAAGTAAAAAAAAACAATGCTGGAGGAAACCTGTTTAGAAACTAAGAAGACACTGGGTTGTATTCAGTGGCATCATTCTGCTCATCCAATTGCCTTCTTCCTCCCTGCGTGCGATCGTCTTGAGGAGATTTGAGGTGCAACTGGCAAGGCAGGGAGAGGAGAACCTTAGAAAATCATGTTTTCCAAGTGCACTTCTACAGCAGACTCGCTGAGCAGATGTCATGGTTCCGAGTAATGAACCCAATCGAATCAGAACTCTGAGACTTCAGTCAGGCTCGAATGACATTTTATTGAGTGCATCATGTTGGCACGTTGAAAGTTGAACCTAGCTCTCAGTAATTCCCGTGATTTAGGGTAGTTAAAAGAATAGAAACTTCCCACCCCCTCAGGTGTCTTAGGTTACATTAACCAATTAGTCCGTCAGCAGCTTCCCCCGCGGTCTCAGCAGATGTTCGTTGCCATGACCTTGGCTCTCACGCAGATTCTGGTTGATGTTTTGTCTAGCAGGTTAAGGCAACACATTCTAATACCTTCTGATTTCCTCCCCTGCCACCTCCCTCCAAGAGTGGCAACTGAAACAAAACAAAAGTAAGCATGGCTGAAGTCATTTCAAGGGTTGACAGTGGCTCTTGTATAGTGTATCATTACCTAAAAAACATTTATTGTCATGGGAAAATGTTCCATTGAAATTTTCTATATTTCACAACTTTTATACTATACCGTCTTGATTAGTAACGTGACCTTTTGCAATATCTAGTTGGTGACAAACTTGGTTAATTTTTTTCAAATATTCATAAAGGTCTTAACAAGTGATGTAAGATTAGATTTGTTGTTCCAGGAACATCATTTGCAGTTCCCTCTATTAGCCTTTGGCACAACAAAAGCTTGCTTTCCCATCAGTGTCTCCATTACTACCCTGGCACCCTTATTAGTGCCACACAGTAGAATAATAACGGAATGCTAATAGTTTGCTTTGCAATGCATCCTGACCTTTCTTTGTAAATAAAAAAGAGTGAAAAATAATTGCAAAGCAATACTGTTTAATTTGCTTATGTGCCTGTGAGCGTATGACTCTCATCATCAATGCCATTTGACAACATTAAAAGTGTTGGCTCTGTGGAATTAGTCATAATTTTAAAATTATCTCTTAAAAATAATATAAAAATGCCCAGACTTAAAATATTGTTAATCTAAATTTTAGGTTTAAATATCTTTTCTGGCAATAGTTAGTTTAAATGGATTTTCTGATTTTCAGTCTTAAAGAACGACTTTGAAAAATAGTATTTTTCTTACAAAAACCATAATTTTAATTTTTTTAATTTCTGTATCTCAGTACTTTAAAGTCAAAAGTTCAAATGCTTTGAATAGCTTGGAGAACTTCCTTGCTAGGGTTATGACAGTACTTTAACTTCACTAGCATAGTCAGTTTCTAAAGAGCTGTAGCTAAATCCAAGCCTGTGGATGCTATTGGACAATTGAATTTAAACTCACTTGAGTCCTTAATGTTTTTATATGTTTTACACACACTTTTTTTTTTATTGGCAAGATTGCAACTCCAGCCAGATACACAGTGACATTAGGAGGAACGTCCATCACTGTGAAGTATCTTCGCAAGCATGAATATATGTCCACACCACCTCCAGTGAAGGGATATATTCAAGACCGAATGGAAGAAACAAAAGAACGAATCTCAGGAAAAATGGAGGAAACTAGAGACATGATTAGTGGCAAAATGGAAGAAACAAAAGAAAAATTAACTGAGAAAATGGAAGAAACAAAAGAGAGGATAACTGAAAAGATACAAGAAACCAAAGAGAAAGTTTCATTTATAAAAAAGAAAGAATAGGAAAATTAAAGTGAAAGGTGATATTTTTAATCCTTTAGAATGTATGAAATCTATGTTCTTGCTACTGTTCATGTCTATTTTGTTACAGGATGACTAGACATTTGAAAGCTAAAAAGATAATGCTTAAGACTTGCACTGGCCTTAATAAAAAATTATCCAACATTTTCCAATATACGATGTAGTAAATGCAACAGTTTTCTCCACAACTCAGTTCCTAGAGAATATTCTGTGGTCTTCCCATCAGTGACTTGAATGAATCTCTGCACGTTTGATGAAGCTGATATTCTTACCTGGCATCACTCACCTTGTTGTAAAACAAAATATTAAAATGGCTCATTCATGTAAACAATGTCTTGAATATTAGAAATTGTGTCAATATTTGTATATTAATTAATCTTACTATCTCTAGAAAGATCAGGTAATTAGAAAGCTATGTTATGTTCCATATTCCTTTTATAAAAACTTGAGTTAAAATGATGCGTGAGGCTCAATGAAATGGTACTAAATGTAATTGCATATTTATATTGCAAAATGGATTTTAATTCTTCTTTAGGCTAAAATAAGTATTACATTTCATATTACTGATAAAGCTTTAAAAAGAAAAGAGATAGATCTATCTTTGTTCGTGGAATAAATGTATACATCTTTTTAGCCAAGTTAAAAAGAAAAAAAGAAATACTGCAACCATTTTTGTAGAAAATCCTCCAATATTGTTATTAGAGGCTAAACACAACATTATTGTACTATTGAATACAATAGATCAGTGATAGCTAACCTTTACCGGACTGAGTGGCCAAAGCGTGCATGCGCGAATGCACATGTGCCTGAACCCCAAAATGCAATGCGCATGTGGCTCCGCACATGCACCTGTCCTCCACATGCATGTGTGCCCCCCCGCACCCCATCCCCTGCACATGTGTGTACCCCCCCCCGCACATGCCCCACCAGCCCATACATGTGCAGCAGAGACCTGACAACCAGCTGGCCAGTGGGAGGCATGCGTGTATGTGTAGCGGAGCTGAACTGGGATGATGGCTCATGTGCCCACAAAGACGGCGCTGAGTGCCACCTGTGGCACGCATGCCATAAGTTCGCTATTACGGCTGTAGATTCATCTCAGATGGGGTTTTGAATTTTTTGGGGAAGACAGCTGAGATCAAGACGCTATAATTTCCATGTATTATTTGGGTGATCACAGCTCTGAATATTGGCGTTCCAGGTATTTCTCCTGTAATGAGAAGAGGTCATGGGCAGGTAACAGAATAAGCAGAGATCTCCAAACTTGGCAACTTTAAGACTCGTGGGTTTCAACTCTCAGAATTCTCCTGCTGCCTGGGAAACTCTTGGTGTTTAAACTCACAAGTCTTAAAATTGCAAAGTTTGGAGACCCCTGGTATAAGGGATGAAACGATAAGAAGAACTTTCGAAATAACTGTCGCATCCATGTTAACATCCATGGTTCATATCACTAGCTCTGTTGTGATTTGAAGGAATGTTTTCAAAGTGCTTTACATTAATGTAAGTCAAACACTTCATTGGTTTATAATTCAACTATTTGGGGACTGTATATTTTTTTAAAAAAAATCTGATTTGTTTCTTTCAGTTCTGTTAAATTAAAACAAAATATCTGATACTAGTTAGTCGTAGAAGCTTTTTATCCAGGAAGCAATAAAAAAGGGTGGGGAGTTATTGAGGTGATAGAGACCCAGGAGACGACGAGGAGCCAGTTACCAAAATCAGCCTTGCCTATCTATAAAGCAGGAGTGGTTTAGAAGATGTATTTTTTTAAATTGGTAAAGTTTGATAATATCATAAAAGCACTACACTACTAAATAATACTTGTGTAAAAGTAAAATAATGGTTTTGAGAATTGGTTATGAGGTTATATACTGTTACGATAGCATTGCTGAGCACTCTTGTGTCCCATGAAGTCAGTTTTGTGTGAAACCATGAAATAAAACCTTGCTATATTTACACAATAGTTCTTCTAATGGGAGAAATACTACAGTTGTTTTTAAACACAGTTTTACTCCTGTAAAATACTTGTTTCGGATACTTAATATGCAGGTAAGTTTTAAAAATGTACAGTATGCTTTCTTGTAAATTTAATGAATGTTGTATTCAGCAAATCTTACCGCCAGTTGCCATCCTAGCATTACGAGAACATATTCACAAAAGCTTATACTTTCTGATATATCAAAGAGTTGCTTGATAAAAGTCAGACATTATCTTAGCCAATATACATCCATGATTTGTCTCTATAAGCAGTGGTATGCAAAATAGATTGCTACTCATTTATTAAAGGTAACGTAACATCTTTATGATTTGCAAGCTTCAGCTATTTCTCTTTTAATAGATTCAGAGCATCTACTACATTCTAACCTGCAGAGAGAGGAATGCTAACTTGAAGCTTAGAATTAAATGATTTGGCAACTATCAAACACCATCAAAAGAAAAGAGCACAAAAACAAATAGAAAACACAAAAACAAATAGAAAATAGAATTGGTTATGAGGTTATATACTCTTACTATAGCATTGCTGGTTTGGACTTAAAAGTATTCCATTTTTGTAGAAGCAGCATGTTGGAAACTTTTTCATCCATAATTCCATGGATATTAAATTCCTAAAATTAACAAACATGATCAAATTACACAATAGGAAACAGTATGGGAGCTCTCTCCTGGGAAAAAGTGAATAAAATGTTTCTTGTATTTTCTGTACTTTCAAGTATTTTTTAACGAACAGATTTCTTATTCAGAATGAAAATATGTCTCTCAGTATTTCAACTTGATTTTGGTAAAAGCATCAGGAATTTAAAATAGTAGTTCCATATCGATATAATTGGAAGCAGTATTGGCCCATTGCTGTGGAATGGGCTAAGCAGTATTTAATAATATTCATCAAACTACTGCTCAGTTCTTTCATAAATTTGTTTTCATTATATTCACTGCAGAGGAATTGTTCTTAAAATAATAGTGCAGATGACATTAACTGAATTAAAGTTAATTCTGCTATTACCACATTGTCTGTTCTTTTTGAATAATTGGCTGAGGAATTAGTTCTGACATCATTTTACCATTCTCCAAACAAGTTGCTACAAATCACGTCCGCACACTTTACACAGGTATTTATATTTCCCAAACTTGAAAGCAGTGTTAAAATGATCACACTGGCAATTTGCTTAGTCATATTGGACTTCAACAATGCTGGGCTTGCTTCAGGATTGTTCTTTTGCTGAAGGAACTAGCTTTATCAACAAAAAGAGCTGGACTGACTGTCTTAAACAGTTGGCTGAGGAATTCTAAGAGTTGAAGTCTTAAAGTTGGCAAGTTTGGAGGCCCCTGGTCTTGACCCACCAAATCTGTTCTACGCAGCTGGGAAAGACTCCTGGAGCAGGTAGGGGTTCTTCAGGGATGCTGAAGAACTTCTGGCAGGAGTTCCAAGGGTAAATGAGAAGCTTGATGTCCATCACACTTTGGGCAGGGCAGTACATGTTTCTCCTTTTTAAAATGTTATAAATTAATATTCAAATTGACATACGATGTCACATACAGTGAGTGTGCAGCCTGTATAATTTAATTTTTTTTAATTATTATTTTGTCACAACATTATATACAAGCACATACATTGAAAGGAGACAATAGGACAGGAACGGTAGGCTTTATTATATTATATTATTATTATAGATATTATATATATATTATATATATATTATATATTATATTATATAAATTAGCTATATTTTTCTACTTCTCAAATCATCCCTGACTGTATTTTAAGCAGAACGTTAACTACAATAGAGTTTATCCTTGTGGGTAACCAGGCAGAAAACGCAACTAGGTGAGCTAATTCTACCTTCTTATAAGGCTACATTAGCAGAATCTTGCAAATTTGAAAGTACAACTTTCCACCACCGTTTTAAATACTTGAACAATTAAAGGAGAGAAAGGCTTGCTAAATTTCTTCCTCTGATTCTTAATCCATTGAGGGCTCCTGCCTCACTTGTCTGATTGTCTCCTAGGCAGCATCTCTTTCCTCAAGGAGGTCATTCATATATTCCACTACAAAGACTTAAGCTGACACTAAGTGTTGAGCTTTAATCAAATGAGAATTATCAAAGCTCTTCATATCCAAAAAAGAATGAAATATTCCTTAGCAAAGCTATCTATAAAAAAACCATATAGCGCTATCTTGACTCAGTAGTAAAATGTTGTTTTAGAGGTGCATAGGTTTTGGACTCTTAAAGAGAAGACAAAATATTTGCTATTTCAGCCTTTTTAGCTATCGGATTGCTATCTATAAAAATGCTTCATAGTAATGTAGGAATTTTATTCAAAACATTTCTGGCTTCGTGTGAGCTATGATATGCATTTTAGTCAATTTAGGTTTTAATTTTGAACTTTTATCTGTGCCTTCAGAATAGAATTGCCTTCAGATTTTAATTTGTAATTAATGGACGTGTGTGTGTGTGTGTGTGTGTGTGGTGTCCCTCTTTTTCTCTCTCCCTCCCCTCCCCTCTCCCAGGAGTTTGATCCTAATGGGTTCAAGGCTGATTGGGCCTTCCATCTTTTTGGGGTTGGTGAAATAAAGACCCAGATTGTTAGGGGCAATAAGCTGGCTCTGGAAACCTCTTAGAGAGAGCTATAAAGCACTACGAAGCAGTATGTAAGTCTAAGTACTCTTGCTATTGCTGAGTGCTAGCAATTTGTACATGTTAAGTCCACAGATCTAATATAAAACGGCAACATTAATTGTTGCATAAAACACATCATTTACTGATACACAATAAAAAATGAAAGTGTATTATCTTTCAGATTTAAACAAAATGCCTGTGTTTGACAAGTGGACTGAATTATTTCTGCATAGTACAGTCCACTACTGATTTGATACAGCATTTCTTCTGGATTTAGTTTTTAAGAACAAAGGCACAGTATACACACACACACACACACACACACACACACATATATATATACATATATATATACAGGTAGTCCTTATTTAGTGACTGCCTCTTACAGCTCCATTTGCAGTTGCAATAGTGATGAAAAAATTAACGTTACAATCCTCACATTTACAACCATTGCAGGTCTAGAAAGGAAAGGAAAGCTGAAGTAATATTGTAAGTACTTAGCAATTAACTCAGCTTTTTTTTTTTTTTACAAATAACTCAAGGTGATATACACACAATATATATATATATATCCAAGACACCTGCCTTCTATTTTGCCCACAACTATAATCCTGTGAGTGGGTTGGGCTCAGAGTGACTAGCACAAGGTCACCTAGCTGGCTTTCATGGCTAAGATAAAGTTCATGGTCTCTTGCTTTCTAGCCTTGTGCTAGCAAAGCTGGCTGGGGAATTCTGGTCCTCTAGGCTTAAAGTTGCCAAGGTTGGAGACACCTGCTTTAGACCAAACTGGTGACGCTGATTACATTGTCAAAAGGGGCTCTCTACTGTTGGCAAAAATAATAATAATAACAATTATAAGAAATCATACAAAGGAAAATGAGTTAAATACAGTCAACATTTAAAAGGGGGTTGGAGGTATACAAAACTGTGTTTCATATAATTTAATCGTACCAGAAATCAAATTGGTTTAAATATGGACATATCAGAGGAGGGTTTCAACAGGTTCTGACCAGTTCTGGAGAACTGGTAGTGGAAATTTTGAGTAGTTCAGAGAACTAGTAGTAAAAATTCTGGCTGGTCCCGCCCCCATCTATTTTCTGCCTCCTGAGTCCCAGCTTTTCAGGAGGAAATGGGGATTTTTGCAGTAATCTTCCCCTGGATTGGGGAAGGAATGGAGATTTTGCAGTATCCTTCCCCTGGAGTGGGGTGGGAATGGAGATTTTACAGTATCCTTCCCCTACCACGCCCACCAAGCCATGCCATGCCCACCAAGCCACACCCACAGAACCAGTAATAAAATTTGAAACCCACCACTGGGACATATACCCATATATATATATAATCATTTTTATATGTTTTTATACCAACATCATTTGAAAAGCAGTGTCTGTGTAGAACTGGAGGTTCATCATTTTACCTGAATGGGTAAAACTTTTTGCAATGAATTCTCAAAAATAATCATTATGTACTAAATTTGTATGTTGTCCAATTCTCAATTATTCTGGGCAGTTACAAATATTCAAAACATGGAAAAAATATGACATAAAAATGAAGAGTAAAAATGGCAAGGTTGACAAAAAAGAAAGAAAACTCGCATAATCTAAATGGGACTTCACAAGATTTGGCCAAGGAGCCAGATCTTCAAGGTCCTTTATAACACCAGCGGAGAGGAAGTTCTCCAAATCTTGCGGTGGAGAAACGTCATTCCAGAGGGCAGTGCTGCTGCAAAGAAAATGCATTTCTGGGGTCCTGACAGATGGCATTGTTTATTTAAAAGAAGCCAACCCTGCCAGATTTGTTACTTCAGACAGTTACTGAGACAGACGGTCCTTCAGATAATCAGCCCCTACATCGTGTAAGGATTTATGGGTAAAAAGCAGCATCCTGAATTACACACAAAAGCAAACTGGCAACCTCTGCAGCTTGTGTAGTATAGATATACCAAGGTATAACCATCATTGCTGAATGATGCATTCTGCACCCTGTTGAAGCTTTTAAGTGGTCTTTAAGGCAGATGGAGCAAATTGCATGATCAAGCCATGATATGATCAGGGCATGAGTGACGTCTGAAGCCCCCCCCCCAAAAAAAAAATCTGGTAAAGAACACAACTAGCACATCAGGTGAACCTGGGCAAAGGCCTTCTTGGCCACAGCTGCTCTCTACTAGTTAAGCAGGAATTGTGAATCCAAGAAGACTCCCAGCTTTCATATCACCCTTGAATGAGGAAGTACGATCCCATCCAAGGTCAGAGATGAAATATCCCCAGATCTGGGTGGCCTGAGCTGCTCGCTCTTGGTAGGACAGAGCGGGAGATGGTTGGTAGGACTGATAGGAGATGGGACTTGGTAGGATTGAGTTGGAGATGGTTCCTCTCCACCAAACCTATACAGCCGCCAGGCACTGGGCAGAATCTCAACAGCCTTATTTGGCCAATTAGGGGTCGAAATATAATTGGATATCATCAGAATATGATATCAATCTCCAAACTGGCAGATGACTGTACTCAACAATTTCATACGGAAGCTGATAAAGAAGGAAGAGAGAATAGAACCCTGAGGCTTGTAGAACTATTTCTTTCCTGTCCAACCAACACCAATTGGAATTGGCCCTAGGGAAAGGAAGAGAACCACCATAAAACAATGCCCCAATCCCAAATTCTCAGATCCATCTCAGAATATCGTGGCATCAAAAACCATTGAGAGATAAAAGAGCTCAAGGATAGATGTACCATATCCATCCCAGCTGTGCCACAATTTAACCTATCCCAGTCAGGATCCAGACAAATAAGTCTAGAATGATAATATATTTCCTTCAAGATTCTCAGCTGCAGTCCAATCATCTTCTTGGCAGCCTTCCCCGAAAAAGGAAAGTTAGAGACTGGTCAATAGTTATTGAAAACTTTTGAGTCAAAGAATTATCTTTTGAGGAGGCAATCCACCAAGATTTTTATCTTGAATTCTGAAAAAGGCCAGTAAAGAAAATGGATCTAATTCTATTTTAGCTTGGTATTGCATCTTATGACTTGTCAAAGTTAAATTTATATTATGTTTTATTGATCCCATATGTCATCATAATAAGATGCTGTCTAGTATATGCCCAAGGTCTTCGCATCACATACCCTGTCCATTTTCAGATTGGTATATTTTTCTTTTCATGATGGTGGGGGTGGAGCAGACAATTACATTTGTTTAATATTCTGCCCCCCTTTTGCAACTCCACTAGTTACTAAAAAAAAAAAGCTCCATTCTTTCTCATATATTTTTCCTATCAGCTATAATAACAATTGCCTGAACTTAATTACTTTTAGCAGTTATCTGACAGTTTTGATAAAGCTGTTTCTTTAAGTAGAAATAACACATCTTGATTGTATAAGCCACAAGAGTAATTTTGCATTTGTTTCCCAGACTAATTAATAACTCAGACAAATACAAGAGATTGTGTGTGTTAATGTGAGTTTGAGTGTTTTCCTTTTTCAAAGTTGAAAGGGGAATTGTAATTAATCATTTATTAAAAAGACGCAAATTAGTGGTAGACCGAGTGTGATTAAGAGGGCAAAATGTGCATGTACAAATAGATGGGATATATTTAAGTAAAATAAACAGATAATGGGGAAACCTCCCAACATCATACAAGAAGCTATTGATATGTAACAGACCGCTAGAAGTTGTGGACAGAGGCAGGTTAAAGAAAGCTGAGTTACCAGCCTCAGGTTATCCCTATAAAATTAGCAGAGTGATGCTGGGAATCTGCGTTCAAATCTATTTATTAGATCCCATCAGTAAAATGGATTTAAAAATAGATTACTGGGGGAGAGGTAGGAATTCAGCCTATAAATTAGTACAAGTTAGAGAAAGTTATTATAGCTAGACTATGAATGCTAGGCAGATTAAATGTGCTGCTATTACTTTTCCCTTGTGATGCAAATAGTGCCATATTGTGATGGCATTAAGCTGGCACAATAAATCAGATTTATTTTTCAGTTGGTAAATACAGTCCAGTGAAGAGTTTGACTTTGAGAACATGACACATGATGCTCAACCCATTTAAGCTAAAGTGCTTACCTGCATAATTATGTAATCCTGTTTATGCAAATGAATCTGAATCAGGCTAAATCTAAATACTTTGCTAACTGTAGAGACTATTGAATAGGTTTAACTGAAAATACTTGGAGTTAGCTCGGATACCGTAAATGATCCATTCACTTGCCTTTCTTTTATGCAATGGGCAAACAATAGAACACTCATTTCCCGGATCCTTTGATATGAACCTGTAAAATTATTTTTAAAAAATAATGCAAACTAAGGGCTGGGAGTGAAAGAGGGAGTATCAGTACAGGAAACCTCATCCAGTCCCGGACATGGAAATGATTGACAGATCAACAACTCTTTTTTCTTTTTTTTAAAAAGTTTTTGTTTCAATAACTCTTTCTTGATTCTATGTGGGTGGTACATGGTTGTTCTTAGTTGGTGGAGTGATTTGTCTAATTAATTCCAATAACCAACAAGGCTTTGGCATGCTAATCACTTATGTGACATCAACCACCCAAATAATTCAGCATCCAATGTCTTAAAGGGACAACTAGGTTAAGAGACCAGCGGTGAAATCTAATTTTTTTTACTACCGATTCTGTGGCTGTGGCTTGGTAGGCATGGTGTGGCTTGTTGGGTGTAGCTTGGTGGGCATGGCAGAAGACATACTGCAAAGTCTCCCGCCCCCTTCCCACCCCACTCCAGAGGAAGGATACTGCAAAATCCCCATTCCCTCCCCACTCCTGGGGAAAGCATATTACAAAATTTCCATTCCCACCCCACTCTGGGGCCAGCCAGAGGTGGCATTTGTCAATTCTCCAAACTGCTCAAAATTTCCACTAACAGTTCTCCAGAACTTGTCAGAACCTGCTGGATTTCACCCCTGATCTAGATCACTGCTGGCAATCTATAAAAAGCTAAAATGATCAAACATAAGCTAGAGCCATAATTAGGGCCTATTTCATGGCAGTAAGAGCTGCAAAGCATAAATTATTTCTCCGCCTTTTCTATCTGCAGATATCCACCCAATGGCCCTACTCTGGGTGACTCGGTCCTTCCTAGGAGGAGTAATTCTGAAGTCTATCTTCAGGTTGCTGTGAGGAATATGCTGATCACCTGGTGGATAAAGTTACTTGGATTCACTCTGCATTACACTCCAATCTTCATGCAGGGATAATAGGGGTACAGGGGTTGGAGGACCTTGGATGACCTGGAGGAAGAGCTGCTTGTCTTTATTTCTGGTGTGAAGCCAGCTCATACTCTTATGACACACCTTGGGAATCATGCAAGCATTTCCTAAAACATAATGGTAACTTGGCAGCCATTACTCTGCTATAGCATTGTGGTCTCCTGGCTGATATAACAAAACCATATGCTAATAATAATCTCCACCCTGGGCTGCTCCCTGGTTGTCCTGTTCTCCAGGTCTCCTAGTTGCACAGACCTCATTGGGGTATTTATGGCAAGCAAAACTGGTCTTGTATGGAGTATAGGGACCTGGTGCGCTACCTGGAGGCCTTCTTGGACTAATGGTTCCTGCTGAAAGAGCAGGTGGTAGCTTACTTGAGAGAACTTTTGTATACCTTCAGGATGTGTGCCAGTTTAACCGTGGAGGCTCTGCCCACTGCCACTTACAGCCTCATGATTTCCTGTTTGGACTACTGCAATGCACTTTATGCAGGCCTGCCCTTGAAGAGCATTTGGAAGCTTTAGCTGATGCAGAATGGAGCTGTGCATGCTGTAAATGGTGTGAGCACATAAAATGTAACTTCTTCAGGGATTACCAATGTGTTTCGGGCACAATTCAGGTGCCTTCTCTGCCATAGCCATAGCCCTCTAGAACATTCTCCCTCCAGAAATTAGGATGGCCCTGACCCAGCTGGCCTTTCGGAGGGCAATGTGCCCAGGTCTGGGTTCCACAAGTATGTGAGTGACCCCATTTCCTGATTATATTGACACTGAAGGCTTATAATATCTCTTGGCTGCTATTTCTTTTTAGTATTATTTAACTGCTTTCATTGTTTTTTATGATTGTTCATTACCCAGAGTTATTGGTAAGAAATGGGAAGCTATGTCTTCTGATTATGGATTCCGGACTTTTCGGGTTCTTGCCTCTGCAAGTTGGGCCTATGGCCCCCTGGACGATCTGGATGATAGCGGAGGTATTACATCTACCCTTATTATTGCCATCTGCCTCGTTGCCGTGGCTTTTTGGCTTTTGGGCTTTCTCCCTGCTGCCGGACTGTGGACTTGGCAGCCTTCACATCCTCCAGCCTCTCGGAGAGGTTCAGCCTTTTATATGGGCTTCGCCTCTTGGAGGGAGAGGTCTGGAGAGACCTGGCCTCTGAAATAGTTAGGATTTATTCCTGGCCATGTTTGGAGGTGGTTGTTGGAGGACTGCGGGGAGATGATGGAGGCATCCCGGAGTTGTTCCCCTGTAACCAGTCTGTGACTGTGATAACATCACCCATGCCTCTCCTCGGCCTTTTGGGATTTCTATGGCCGTTTTTGGTCCTATTAGGACTTTTTGGGGGAGATAAGGGATTTATTTGGGGACAGAGGAAGACGGAGGAAGACGTGGCCAGCGACCGGAGTGCCATCTCCCCTCACCCCCTGTTCCAGGATGTTTGGACTATGCACCGGACAGATTATCATCTAGACTGTCATTCGGTGTCAATTGGTGTTCCATTCTTTGTTTGTCCTCATTCTGGACTAGTACCATCTGTTATCATCTTGCCATTTGGAGATGGAGCCTCTATACTGCCGATTTCTATCCTCAGCTGCTACGCATTATACTTCTTGTGAACTCTTGCGCCTGCGAGGTGCCCCCGCCTCGCAGGAATGGCCTTCCTCACTATTGAGGGCCGGCCTCCATGACGGGTCTTGGGACCCACAGAGGTGGCATGCGAAAAAGAAGAGCTTGTGGGGTTTTTTAGAGAGGGAATTTTTAAGGGGTGGGAGGGTAAGGGCGGGTAATGGGGGTAACCCGTCGGGTGGGGGGCCAGTTCCTGCACATGCTCGCGGCGGTTCTTCTTTATTAGGTTCGGAGGTTATGGGGGAGGAGTGTGTTCCTATTCGTGAGGGTGGTTCTATTGACACGGTAAGTGGGAGAGGCAGGTATGGCGGAAGCGAGGGGTCATATCGATTTCCGGGAGCGCGTGCTCGATGTCTGAAAGCGATCACGCGGTCCGACCCCTTGGACTTCTCCCGTTCCCCGGATGGTCAGGATCCTCAGAGCTTGGGCCTTCGGTTGATGTTGTGCAATGCTCGGTCCGTGGTGAACAAAGCCCCCCTCATTTGTGATCTTATACAGGGGGGCTCCACGGACCTTATGGGCATCACGGAGACCTGGTTGGACACTGAAGGGGGGGTGCCCCTTGGGGAAATGTGCCCACCAGATTTCCGAGCATTCCATCAACCGAGGGATCAAGGTAGGGGTGGTGGGGTGGCGGTTGTTATAAAAGAAAGTCTGGAGCCGAGGGAGACCACTGTTCCTCAGATTGCCGGTTGTGAATCCCTCCTTGTGAAGTGGGGCCATAGGGGTCAGTTGGGCCTGTTAGTCACGTACCTGGCTCCTTGCTGCGTGACGACAGCCCTGCCCGAGTTGTTGGAGGTGGTTGCCGGGGTGGCGGTTGAGACCCCTAGACTTATGGTCATGGGGGACTTTAACCTGCCTTCTTCCGGCACATCATCAGCATCGGTTCGGGAGTTCATGGCCTCCATGACGGCCATGGACCTGACTCAAGTAGTGGATGGCCCCACCCACATTGGGGGAGGCACACTGGATTTGATTTTTATCTCTGGTCAGTGGATGAGTGATCTGGTTTTAGGAGACGTAGTCATTGAACCATTGTCATGGTCAGATCACTCTCTCCTTCGTCTAGATTTTCAGACCGCCATCCAACACCGCAGGGAGACGGGACCAATACGGTGGTTCCGTCCCAGGCGCCTGATGGACCCGGAGAGGTTCCTGACGGAGCTTGGGCCATTCCCTGAGGATCTTGCCCATGGCACGGCTGAAGAACTAGTCGCGGCTTGGGAACGAGCCGCGGTTGGGGCTTTAGACTGTGTCGTGCCTTTGCGGCCTCTGACCCGGCGCAGGTCTCAACCAGCTCCTTGGTTCTCTGAGGAGCTGAGGGAGATGAAACGCCGGAGAAGACGCCTAGAGAGTGTTTGGAGATCCAGCCGTTCGAAGGCTGATCGGACACTAGTTAGATCCTATAGTAGGACCTACCTAGTGGCACTGAGGGAAGCGAGGCGTTGCTACACCTCCTCCCTCATTGCGTCGGCAGATAACCACCCAGCCGCCCTGTTTCGGGTGACCCGTTCCCTCCTTCACCAGGGAGAGCGGGATGACCCGTTGCAGGGACGTGCTGAGGAGTTTAACGGTTATCTATACGATAAAATCGTTCAGCTTCGGGACGGTCTGGATCAAAATTGCGGCGATTCAGATGGGGCATCTGAGGGCGGTCTTGTTGACATTGTTTGGGATGAGTTTGACCCTGTGGCTCCCGAGGACATGGACAGGTTGTTGGGTAGATTGAATGCCACCACGTGTTTACTGGACCCGTGCCCCTCCTGGCTGGTACTGGCCACTCAGGAGGTGACACGAGGCTGGCTCAGGCGATTCTGGCGCTTCATTGTTGGAGGGAGTCTTTCCGGCTGCCTTGAAAGAGGCGGTGGTGAGGCCCCTCCTCAAGAAGCCTTCCCTGGACCCGGCTGTTTTAGGTAATTACCGTCCGGTCTCCAACCTTCGCTTTGCGGCGAAGGTTGTAGAGAGTATGGTGGCACATCAGTTTCCCCTTCACCTGGATGAAACTGTCTATCTAGACCCGTTCCAGTCCGGTTTCCGGCCCGGTTACAGCACTGAGACGGCTTTGGTCGCGTTGGTGGATGATCTCTGGAGGGCCAGGGATAGGGGTTGTTCCTCTGCCCTGGTCCTATTAGACCTCTCAGCGGCTTTTGATACCATCGACCATGGTATCCTGCTGCGCCAGTTGGAGGGATTGGGAGTGGGAGGCACTGTTTATCGGTGGTTCTCCTCCTATCTCTCCGATCGGTCGCAGACGGTGTTGACAGGGGGGCAGAGGTCGGCCCCGAGGCGCCTCACTTGTGGGGTGCCTCAGGGGTCGATTCTCTTGCCCCTTCTGTTCAACATCTATATGAAGCCGTTGGGTGAGATCATCAGTGGCTTCGGTGTGAGGTACCAGCTGTACGCTGATGACACCCAGCTGTACTTTTCCACACCGGGCCACCCCAATGAAGCTATCGAAGTGCTGTCCCGGTGTTTGGAAGCCGTACGGGTCTGGATGGGGAGAAACAGGCTCAAGCTCAATCCCTCCAAGACAGAGTGGCTGTGGGTGCCGGCATCCCGGTACAGTCAGCTGAGTCCACGGCTGACTGTTGGGGGCGAGTCATTGGCCCCGATGGAGAGGGTGCGCAACTTGGGCGTCCTCCTGGATGAACGGCTGTCTTTTGAAAATCATTTGACGGCCGTCTCCAGGAGAGCTTTTTACCAGGTTCGCCTGGTTCGCCAGTTGCGCCCCTTTCTAGACCAGGATGCCCTATGCACGGTCACTCACGCCCTCGTGACGTCTCGTCTGGATTACTGCAATGCTCTCTACATGGGGCTCCCCTTGAGGGGCATCCGGAGGCTTCAGTTAGTTCAGAATGTGGCTGCGCGGGTGATAGAGGGAGCCCCTCGTGGCTCCCATGTGACACCTCTCCTGCGCAGACTGCACTGGCTGCCTGTGGCCTTCCGGGTGCGCTTCAAGGTTCTGGTAACCACCTTTAAAGCGCTCCATGGCATAGGGCCGGGTTATTTACGGGACCGCCTGCTGCGACCGAATACCTCTCACCGACCCTTGCGCTCTCTCAGAGAGGGACTCCTCAGGGTGCCGTCAGCTAGGCAGTGTCGTCTGGCGACACCCAGGGGAAGGGCCTTCTCTGTGGGGGCTCCCACCCTCTGGAACGAACTCCCCCCAGGACTTCGTCAACTTCCGGACCTCCGAACCTTCCGCCGCGAGCTTAAAACACATCTATTTATTTGTGCAGGACTGGAGTAGATTTTAAATTTTATATTGGTTTTAATGGGTTTTATTATTTATATGGTTTTTTAAAAAATTGGGCCACGTAGAATAAGCTTTTTAACTGTTATTTTATTCTGTATTTATATGTATTTTTATTTGCCTGTGAACCGCCCTGAGTCCCTAGGGAGATAGGGCGGTATATAAATATGATAAATAAATAAATAAATAAATAAATAAATAAATAAATAAATAAATAAATAAATAAATAAATAAAACCAATCAATCAGTCATATTCACTATGAGGATTAATAAAATAAATATGTTAAAACCATTTTTCAATTAGATTATTCCATTCATAATGTCCATAAATTGGTTTAACATAATTTAATCTCATATTAGAACTCCCTTGCGTGTCAAAATATGTAGTTGTTTCCATTTTGTAATGCAGTCTGCATCTAAAAAATACACAAAATATATATATTTACATAAGTACCCATTTTGTTGTAGCAAAATCTCAGGCAAAACTAAACAGAATTATCCTATTAAAAAGTGTTCAAATTGGGACGTGTGCACAAAAATTGGGCAAACGATGCAGAGTTATTCTTATCAATTATGTGCAAACATTTTCTTAATTTACAAGATGTCTTGGAAAATAAATGCACAAGTGGTGAAACGAGAAATAGGAAAATCATGGGCGGAAATGCCTCTCCCTTAACAAGCTTCAGAAAAATACAACAATGAACGAACATGGTTTATTTTAGCTGAGCATGACAAAGAGATTTGAAGCGCAGGGGGTTAAATGTGGGTCAAGCTGTCTGAAGCTCTGTCTGCTGTGTATGTTTTGCTTATAACTTAACTGTCAATATCTGCAAAGTTAAATTAATTGGGAGTGAGATGAAGCTGGTTCACAAGGATTTCTTGAGCTCTTGAATGTTGCGGAGGCTTATAGTTGTGGAGGAGGGAAACTAGCCCGTCTATCACTAAGAAGCTGCCTCATTCTGGCGTTTTGCCCAGCAGCCTGAGCAGGAAAGATGCAGAAAGAAAAAGAGGCCATTAAGACTGCTGTTTTGTTTTGTTTTAACGTATGAAAATTTTACATGATTAGTCCACCTAAATATGTGGTTTAGGATTATCTGTAGCAACATGTCTGCCATCATTAGTAATTCCTGCAGTATTAACATCCCAAAACTTTGGTATGTATTTCCAAACAAACAATAATTACTGTCAGAAGCGGATGAGAGAAGTGATAGTATCGTTTTTCAGAAATTAAGCTTTAGATCCGCTTATGCATCTAGGATTTGGGACCAGGGTTTAAAACTAGCTTTAAGTAGCTAGTTTTATTTTAACCCTTAAATTAGCTTTAATCTTTATGGCACCCACAACGTGAATGGGGAGAAAGGGAGGGGGGGAAAGTGTTCTGAGAAAAACCTGGGAGATTTGGGTGAAGTAGTAATTAAAAATTGGTTCATAATATATTATGTTTTTTGCTATTTCTACACCAGCAAGGCTATGCAATATAAATCATTAGGACTATGCAGCACCTCAGATCCCCTCAGGAGCAAGATAGGGAAAACTATGCAGTGAATCGCTTCTAGAATTCTAACTCTTTCAAAGTGGATCTTCTGGATCTCGTGATCAAGAAGGAAGCAGGAAGCCCAGTTAGTTTGGACCACCTGCCAACTTCCCTAACTGTTGCTGAACTGCCTGTTCTACAGGAAGGCAATGAGGGAATTGTTCTCAGTGTGCCTGATGGATATGCCCCATCCCTTTGTCATCTTCTCCTCAAGGACCCAATTTTGTTCCACCCTGTTCGGTTTTCTGCTCCCTCATGGTAGACAAGCAGGCAGGATCCCAATCCCTGCATTAAAGTAATGTTGACTTAGGACAGGGGTGTCCAAACTTGACCACTTTAAGACTTGTGGACTTCAACTCTCAGAATTCTTTAGTCAGCTTTGCTGAAGAAGTTTGGACACCCCTAACTTAGGAACAAGGGATTTTGGGTGGGCCCATGTCAGCAGCATCGGAATTACACAGCTCACCTCCACAGCCACAGTGTTAACCTGGCTAAAGCCGCATTATCTTTAAGGCTGAAGTTCTCAAACTGTGCACTGTAGCACCCGAGTGCCACAATTAAACTTACATTGTTGAGGGAAACACAGCAACAGTCACCATCTCTTGGAAACTGCACAAACTGCTAAACTAGCTGTGCTGGGTCCCGTTCCCCTCCCCCGCCCACAAATTTAAACTGCCCTGTAGCATCCCTATGACACATCCGTTTCTCAAGTCCACAGTTCCCAAAGGATCTGTTGGAGTGTTCCAGGGTGCAGTTTGGGAACCACAAAAGACTAAGGATGCCGTGGACTGAGGAAGTTTGGGAACTCTAATTTTAAGGCGCTGCCAACAGTGTCTCCATAAGCGCAGCATGGCCTTACAAATTGTCTCTGAAATTTTCCTTTTGAGGACAGGTAGTCCTTGATGTATTTCCTTCCTATGCATAAAATGACCAACTTGGGGATCTCAACAATTAACCTGGTTTGCCTCATTATACAAACAATTGTCCTTTTAAAATAACGATGCTACAGTCAAAGCAATACACTTTATATTAAGGAAAATTACCAATTTAAGTAAGTTAGCTGACAATGCAGAAATAGTGAAAGGGCCCAAATCGGGTGAAATGCTCCCGGTTCGGATCCGGTAGCGATGGCGGTGGGTGGTTTGGAGAACCGGTAGCAAAAATTCCTCTCCCCCCCCCCCCGAGCTGCGCGATCATAGAGATTGTTGTTTTTTACTTTTAAAAGCATTCTTTCTTTGGCTGAAAAAATGCTTTTAAAAGTAAAAAAAAAAAGCCTCTGATGATCGCATGGCTCAGCTGGGATCGTCAGAACCCTTTAAAAGGATTTTTTCTACCTCTTCAGCCGACCCACCCAGTCACATTAACCCCCCCCCAAACCACGCCCACAGAACCAGTAGTAACAAATTTTACATTTCACCCCTGGCCCAGATTCTTTTTAAAACATGGTTTTGGTGGGGAACATGGACATCTATTATGCCATAAATAAGGATAAAAGTATTTGACAGAATACACCTGTCTATAATCTTAATTGATAAGATATGGCCAGGGGGCATCATAACTCATCCTAAATATTATAGATCAGATCAGATTAACAGAGTTGGAAGGGACTTTGTAGGTCATCTAGTCCAACTCCCTGCCCATGCAGAAGACCCTACACCATTTCTGACAAATGACAGTCCAATCTCTTCTTGAAAACCTCCAGTGATGAAACTCCCAGAACTTCCGAAGCCAAGCTGTTCCATTGGTTGGTTGTTCTCACTGTCAGAAATGATGGTGCACTATTCCATACAATGTATAATCCTAACCCATCTTTATCTTTTATCCTGACAGCAGTGTGGTGCAGTGGTTAAGAGCCTGGATTAAGATTGGGAAACTCTGGTTCTAGCCCACTGTCAACCATGCAAATTCAATGGATGACTGCAGGACACTTTCTGGGTCTGACTCTAATCTACCAGACAGAGACCTTGTATGTAGAAATTAGAGGAGAAAATATAATGTATACCATCTTATTCCTGGAAAATAGAAGGGATACATATCTAAAATTACAAATAAGCAATTATTTTTCCTCACTCTTATTCCTAATGCAATGGCATTTCTCAGCCAAAAAAAAATAAGGAATACTTATTAGTAACACTCTTAGGTGTTTCTGGTTTAGAATATAATCTATCTGAGCAAAAAGGAGGGGGGAAAAAACCAAGAGACCAATTAATGCTGCATTTTTTTAATAGTTTTGTTCTGCAGTTTAACCACAGCTTCTTAAGAACAAGCATAAAATTTGTATTTAAAACTAACAATAGCACTTAGAGCAATATTTTCCCTTAGAAGTATTGCAAGAACAGACCTTAGGTCTAGAAATTAAAACATCACCATTTACTCAGTTAGGAGGCAGGTACACAACTGTTAAAAGTCTTTTTCTGCATATAACCACAAGTTACATTAAAATTAAATAGCAATCTGATTAGTATAAAAGGAGCTTTCCCAATCTTGTGCCTTGAAGGTATGTTCTACTACAGTTCCTGTTATCCATGCTGATCCGGAAAGCTGGGAGCTCTAAGGGAAAAAAGGCAGGAGGTTTCCAGATTGGGATTAAGTTGAGTTAAGAGGAAAGTCTCTTAAAGCAAAGCAAAAATCATGTAACTTCACATAAACAGCTGTTGAAAAGTTGCAATAAAAGCCACAACGTATTTTCCCTTTTGAAAACATTTAAAAAGCAAACTTTAAATGAAAGGCTAAATATCAAGAATAGTACTGTATTTTATTGTCATTTTAGAAAAAAACACTCTTGAAACAAACTGAATACATACCAAGCAATCAGGTAGATTAAAAAAAAAAAGAAATATGACCCATTGGGAAAAAGCAGCAGCCTTATTGGGCTATTACATAATAGATGTGGAAATTAGCATTACTACATAACTAAACAGTGTGCTGAAAGTAGGCACAAAGCAGAAAGATGTTTGTGAACCTGCCTTTCCTTAGCAGCCTCTAAGAGACTTTATGGAGAGGCAAAACAAGCATTGCAGGAGGGGAATTAAATGGAGATTGACCACCACTTTTCTACAGAAATGTTCCTCTAAAAGGTCTTTGTTTTGTGACCGGAAAACAATAGCTAAGACAGGTGTCTGTAAATTCATGACATTTTCTGTATCAAAGTCAACTAACCTAAAGAACATTTGCTGGCAATGTGCAAATTGCTTCTGTACTAGAGATAAAGCAATGGTTACTCTGTTGAAATATCTTTTTGCTTGTTGGGTAATAGGCCTTGGGTGCCATTTCCCCTGAAAAACATATGTATATCTTTTCATTTGTCCTAAAATATGAATGACTTCTAACAATACATTCTGTCATACCTTCCACCACTGCAAGCTTCACAGGCTGGCAATTTTGAAAGGAGCAGCATCTTATTTGGTCCTCAGGCTATACACAGCAAATGTTATTGCAATTCGCAACTTGCACCTGGCGTAACATTCACACAGATGCAAGCTTTCTGTACTGTGCAAAGCATTGCCATAATGCAGGGTAAACACAAAACTGAGCAATACACCAAACTAATAAAATTAGAATCTCCCTGTTTAATTAATACCAATTAATTAGGCATTTTTTTTGTGAACCTAATTGCATCGCATGTGCAAAAAAAAAAAAGGAACAGAACAGCCCATTTGAAATTGAAAACTTCTCACTACAGGGAGGGCTATATATCAGTTAGTAACCTAGTACAGGTCATTAAGTATTATCTGTATCTATGAGGGTATTAGCAAAACTCTAATGAAGATATATATAAAAATTAAGGTAAGCCAATATAACTTTCCCAGCCTGATCTCTCCCAGATCTATTCTACTGAAACACCCATAAGTCTAACCAATTATCTAGTAAGAATAGAGTAAAAACATATTTCTAAACTTGACTATGATAATTGCCCTGTGAAGACCATCTACTATTTCAACTTCAGATCAGTCCTTCCCACAAATAATTAAGTGATGATTTCCATTCATGGCAGTCAAACTTTACTATTCTTAACACATGTACTTGAAACTTTGATCTGCTTGAAGCTAGAAGATGGCCAAACTACTAATAGGTATGGGGGTGGGGGTGGAGAAATTGCAGCCTACTTATTATGACAACAGTAGAGTGTGTGTGGCATGATCCATTAATTTGTGGTCCCAGATTGTAGCAGCCAGGGACTAATTTTAAAATATGAACAGAGTAGGACAGTTCTACTGAGTTAAATCAGATTCAAAATAAGAAACCCAGTAGACCAATACAGGCTGTTTCAATGAAGAGGTCTCCCATTGCTGGATCATAGGATACTGAATGAGCTTCTTAAGGGGGAAAAAGACATGGAGTTGTTTTCAGTGTTAAAACCTGCTTTATTTTTCTGAAATTCCTGCTTTACCCACCAGATAAGACCTCAAAACAGAACTTGGCATGGACAGGTGGTAAACTTGCCCTGCCAAGGCAATCACACCGAGATCAGAATCCGCCAAATAGAAGAGTGTTTTTCTGGTGTGTAATCCAGAAACTAAAACTCATCTCATTCTCCAAACGAAAATCGAAGAATCCAAACAAAATGTACTACTTAGATTCAGTAGGATGATGTTTGTAATATTTAAGTCATCAACCAGGAAATGAGAGGACCTGAAGAGAGGAATACAGAAAAATTGTAATCCACGTTCTTCAGAAGTCATTCTAATTTAAAGTATTTCAAATATCAACATGTAACATTCAGACAAACCTTTTTTTTAAAAAAAAGAAATCACACACAACTAAAGGAAAAGACACACAAATATGACAGTGTTGTGCATCAAATAAAAAACACAGCAAGTACATGGAGTGGGCAACATAGATATGTCGATATCTTGTTTCAGGGGTGCTATGTATGCTGAATGTTGTTTCAGATCCTGAGAGTGCACTTTTGCATGTATTGTGAACGTAACACTACACAAAAAGATGTACACTAAATACAAACATGTACCCCTTAAAAACACCACTTTGAAAATTTTAAAAGTAGAAATGGCATCTTTTTAAAAATTTCATTTTGTAAAATTATACACCTTATATTTTTCAGGGATGTTTTAAAGCCAGGTTCATAATGTAGTTTTTAAAAATATTGGTATTTAAAAAACAATGGCTCATGAGATCTGGTCCATACTGAGATTGATAGGGAATAATAATGGATTGAATACTGGTCCAATTTTATTAAGAATAGGAAAAAAAATCATACTAGCAGCTACGCACAGTTAAAATTGACTTTTTAAAAAAGTGTCAATATAAACATACTCACAAAAGTCTCCTTATAAAGATTCATGTATCAATCACTGTCTATAGATTAGCTGAAAGGTTTTTTTTCCAGGCTTCCTTTTTCCCTTATATCATTTGGATATTTCGTAATAAAATAAAATATTTGGATTTCTTACTTTCTGAATGCATTCCATTGTAAATTCTCTTACAAAAAACAAACAAAAGATGCATAAGCAATTATCAAGTTGTGAGTCCTTTTGTAATCAGTTATCGTCTCTACAGCAGAATATTTTACAATATTAAAAATGGATTTCATTTTATTCTACCCATTGGGTAGGATATGTGCATAATATATCCATGAGCACCTAAAACATCAAAAGCAGAGGAGATAAGCAGCAAAAAAAAGAGAAAGAACACAATTTTAAATGAGGCACAACAAAAAGGGACTTTATGTTAGCTCTCTTGGAAGAGTCATTTGACCCCTTCGGAATCTTTCCATTGACGTCAATGGGTGTTGTTGATTCAGACAGTGGGGGAGAGGGGCTCTGTCTGCTGAGCAGGAGGCTCTTAAGTTACTTTAGAAACCATAAACATGCAGAATCCTTCCAACTACATCCTCATCTACATTAATGTCTACAATATCCACAGAGGAACACAAGAGGCCAATCCAACAAAAGGGGGTAGGGGGAAGGCAGAGGGTAAGGAAGCAGCACAGGAATGCCCATAAGGTCCTTAGCACATGCCACATTGTCTCCACACAATCGCACAAACCATTCAAAGAAGCATCAAAATAGCAACAATCACCTCCCAGCCAATTACTTGGAGGCAAATCTCCTCCATTTTTACAGGGCTCACTTCCAAATAAGAAAGTTTATGGCTGAAGCATTTGTAACAGCCAGCTCAGTCAGTGAATGCTTTGGTAGAGT
The DNA here is from genome assembly GCF_028640845.1 of Ahaetulla prasina. Classification (NCBI taxonomy): domain Eukaryota; kingdom Metazoa; phylum Chordata; class Lepidosauria; order Squamata; family Colubridae; genus Ahaetulla; species Ahaetulla prasina. The sequence goes on along the minus strand of NC_080541.1, from coordinate 63,417,964 downwards.
TAACAAGATAGACTTTCTGCCCCAAGCTCCCAGATGGAGGTTTCCAGCCTGAAGGGTGTAATGTCAATTCCTAAATAAGTATTTCTTAATCAAAAACTTCTGAAGTTCATCACTGGACTTTGTTTTTTCCTTGAAGATGTTTCGCTTCTCATCCAAGAAACTTTTTCTGAAGACGTTTCACTTCTCGTCCAAGAAGCTTCTCCAGAATTGAAGACATTTCTTGGATGAGAAGCAAAATGCTTCACGGAAAAACCAAAATTCGGTTGCCTTTGGGACAACCATGACCTAGATGACTGAGAATCTCTAGACATTCTGAAGTTCATGATTACTTGGTTCCACCTTCAATATTCCCCTTTAACTTTCTACCTCTAGCCTTCTTCAACTTGGTGGCCTCTTAATGAAGAGAAATATACTTCCCATTTTTCCTACAGCCAACACTTCTGGTTGGAAGTGATTTTAGCATAAGGGACATTTTACCATAATATAGGATTGCCACAAGACTTCTGAAACAGAAGGCCATTTTCCTTGTGGGTAGGCCAGTCTACTGTAAATTAAAAATCTAGTAGATGGGCAGAGACATCACTTACAAGGTTCACAATGTATTATAATATAAATATAGATAGAATGCAAAGCTCATGTCTCAATTATGTAGGTAAAAAAAAACCACTCAAATGAAGGATTGCAAGTTATTTAAGGAATATAAAAATCGTAAGGTAAATTTAGCAAAGCATTTAATGGAAATAAAGACATCAAATTTTAGAAATATGTTTCTGGATCATAGAACAAAGTAAAAGTAGTAATAAAAACTTTATTAAGAAAACAAAAAAGAAATTACTCTGACATAATTTAATGCTCAGGGGACAAAACTAGGACAGACAATATTTACTGTTGATTTGATCCTCAGATACTGCACTTTTCATTCTCTTTGCCTTCCATTTCCCTTTCTCTCCAAAGTATATGCCTAAAATATCTTTCTTGCACAACAAAATGATATATTCATTCATTTCCAGCCTTATCACTTTTTTTCAGTTGGACATGCAATGTCCTTTTAAACAGAAACATCTATGAAATTAAATTATTGCTCCCCTTCAAGCAATTTTGACAGCATTCTTTCAATGAAATGATTTTACTGATAAGAAGTTAAGTTAAATATGCAAAATACTTCTCTTTGTAGATTCTCCCTGTCTTTTTTCCCCCAAAGAAATATAAGTCAAAACAGCATTGTTAATAATCAGAAAAATAGTAAAAATTACCTAGGTATTTTCAGTGACCTGATGGAGAAACTGGTCTAGTGTATTTCATTAAAACTGTTAAGCATAATTTGAAAGGGACAAAAGATGAACAAAATAATTTCAAATATGAATTTAATTTGTGAAGTCATTGCCCTCTCCAAAGGTATAGATCTTCCGTTCTTTTAATGGGATATTTTAATAGCTCCCGGATATTTTTGTTATATTAACTTTGTTGTTTTGACTTTAGCTTTAAAGTGAAACAAAACTAATTTTTAAAAGCTTTTTAAAGTGCTTATTCTACTGCAAATTCCAAATATGCTGTTAAAAATGGTTTTTTGCTACATATGAATGTCTTTAAGGTGGATTAAATAGTGTAATTTTTTTGTAACACCCTTGATAAAGGTCATTTCATTTATTCATTTATTTTTCAATTTATTTATTTCATTTACATTTTTTTTTACCTTAGTGGCAATTAAGATCATTTTTGAAGTTTTTTTTTTTTAAATTGGTGGCCACTTTCTTTTCTTCCTTTCTAAAAAGAAAGATGGAAGTTGTAATGCAGGATTTCTGAAACACATCATGGTTGAGGAAATCCGCATTACCCCATTCTCCAATGCATGTTTTCTATTTGTTGTTACTGTTCATTGAGTACTGTAGGCAATGTCAGAAGCAGTAAACCACTAACCTGTAAAATTAGTATATTTAAGGAGCACTGAACCCTAGTATTCATTATCCCCTAAAGAACAGCGTATTTCAGAGCTTAGCAAAAGTAAAGCTTGAGAGGCTGTTCAGAGATGAAACCTGAAGAGAGCAGATTAGGAAACCTGATATCTTTAGGATGTTTTCATAGGTCATGTCTGCAGAATAATGGCAGAACAACTCAGTGAGCAATTTGTACAGTATTTGGTAAGACTGAAGTTTAGATAGAAGGGGAATGGAGAATTTTCTCTTTTAAAACAGAAGAATACTTCATTTGGGGATTAACTATCTGTTTTGGCAAATTCACAAATGGAAAGGAGCAAAATGAACTTAACAACTATTTTATGGTTTACCATGCAAAATATTAAATTGTGTGACATTAAGAACCGCAGTGTGCATTGTCATATCACATATTCAAATCAAATTAATTGTGGCCAAACAATGATTTAATGAATTGAACCTTGTTTCGTTTCTCTGGAAGTTATAGAGGAACAATATTTCAGAAGAAATATTCATAAATATTTCAGAAGAAGGTTCTCATACAGAAAGCAAGTCATAACTTATCCTATCTAGCCAAACGCATATTTATATTGTTCCTGTTCAAACCATACAGCATTGTACCTAGACCATATTCCCTTTTAAGTAATAGAGGACATACACTTTTCAAAATGACAGACATGAAATTAGGAAGTTTCTTCAAGTAATAGTAATCTGATTTCTTTCTTTATCATTTAAAGCAGGGGTCTGCAAACTTGTGGACTTCCAACTCCCAGAGTTCCTCAGCCAGCTTTGCTGAGGAACTCTGGGAGTTGAAGTCCACAAGTCTTAAAAGAGCCAAGTTTGCAGACCCCTGAGTTAAAGGACACTAATTTTATCAAATTATTTTCACATCTGTACATTGAACTAGGAGATAAAGTTTGCATGCATTCAAAAGTTGAATTATATAAAAGAAAAGAAAAATCCCCAAATGAAAAGACTTGAATCAAAACAATTCAACCTACTCTAATGAATAAAGAGATCCTGGACAGTGAGAAAAATCTGACATTAACCAAAGAAAGGAAGTTAGATAAGAAGAGTACATATATGACAAAGGTGAATTAATGGAAATTTGACTTCAGGTAAAATAATTCATGTATACTCAAAAATTATTCTGCAGTGAAAAGCTGAATTCCCTCAAGTTGTCAAGAATAAATAGGCATTCTTAACCGGCTTTACTATTAATTAAATCCATGACTCATCTCTTGGAGAACATTATAAACCTATGTTTGAATTGACCAAGCATAAAAGGTAGCTGCATCAACAAAATATTAAAAATCTATTGATTTTACTGCAACATCTTGTGGAACAAGTACATTTGGCTACCCCCACAAAGGGAGGGGTGCATTTCATTTTAAACACAAGTATTATTGAATAAGAGTTTCATGTATTTCAAAGGAATATTGCAGAGCAAATTCTATGCATCTCATCTCCCCTTCTCCAGCCCTATTATTTTAAACAGAAATGCAATTACTTCTATCAAACAAATTTAATATTGCGTCAGTATTGCAAGTCTAAATTCCATTTATCCGTAGAAAGAGAATAAATGATGGTGTAGTGATTGATTTGTTTCAAGATAGCACAAGGACTTTCCAGGACTTAACTATGGATATATTTCCTACAAAATGTCGTGAAAATGGGTGGTTTCTATATCAAAAATTTCTGAATAGTACAATGGAGCTGCCCAGATTGGACTTAGTAAAAGGCTGAGAACAACATTCACAGAGCTGAAAGAAGTAAAAATGGAGAACGGAATTAACAAAGAGATAAGAGACACAATGCCAGTTATAATTAGGATCCAAAGATGGGAGAGATTCACTTTATTTAGCAAAGTCAGAAATGCAACTTCTTTACTATCACTAAGAATGAAAAAAAAAAAGACCAAATTAATTATATTTGAGATTACATATAGGAACATAATTGATCCCCTACCTATGTTGTTTGTTCAGTTTTTCTGAGATATAGGAGAAAGTGAGGAAATGCTAAAACAACACAACATTCAAAACAAGGATCTGCTGTTGCTAGGAACAGGCAATGCAATTAAAGTAAAGCTTGAGAGGTCAGAAAACCCATACTTCCTGTGACCCCTGCTCCTTCCAAAATATACACTAAGCTAATAAATAAGAATATTGGTTTTATTTATATGCTAAACTGCCAACACCCCTCTCCTCCCTTACCAATAATTTATTAAATTTATATGCCACTCAATCTTGCAGTTCGAGGCAACTCTGAGTAGCTATTAATAATGTTCTTCAAACATTCAAGCTGAAAGGGTCACAAACATTGGTCTAAAGCAGGGGTCTGCAACCTTGTCAACTTTAAGACTTGTGGACTTCAACTCCCAGAATTCCTCAGCCAGCTTTGCTGGCTGAGGAATTCTCGGAGTTGAAGTCACAAGTCTTAAAGTTGACAAGGTTGCAGACCCCTGGTCTAAAGGGCCAATGTTACATAGAAAATTTACAGAAGTAACTGGAGCATTCACACAGCATATACTCCAATGCTCAAAACATTAGGAATCTCTCCAACCCTAATTTGTCTCCTCCCAAGATGAAGGCTTGATGCTTTCTAGACATCTCAGATGGTAGAAACACATTCTGCATCAAAAGCTACAGAAGGCTTATAAAATGAGATAGCATTGTACTATCATAAACATGATCCTTCTAAAAAAGTAGTAATAATAAAAAATTGAAAAGTTGAGTATAATATATAATTCATTATTTTTGTAATGAAAAATGCCCCCCCATTATAAAGCTTCAAGGGAGTTTACTTATAAAACGTTTATATTATTTGTTCATTAAATTTAAGTATGAACAGAGTAATATCATCTTTAAGCTCTTCATATAAAGAGTAGTTTGAGTATTTAAATAAAGAGCATTCATTAATTTATAAAATAGAAAACAGAGCAAACTTTTATGCTGATAGGCAGGATTTAGAGGCTCGGCAGGAAAAATCCCAAGATCACCACTGTGTAATTTTGAAAAGAGCCAAAAAATATAGCTGATGCAGAATCACCTCACAATTTAAGAGATTATATGTATGGGCTGTGATTGTTACATATATGAAGGGGTATGGAGAAGTGGGGTATGTTCGATCCCCACTTCAGAAACAATACATTAGGCCCCAAGTCATTAATTTAGAATTTCTCACCTTTGTCTATTTAACACAGAATTAACACAATTCCTTAATAGCTTGCAGATTCATGCCTTTCTTTCCCCACCCTAAGTAATACTGCAAAATATCCATCCATATATTGTATTTATTTAGACTAAGTCTACTAAATAAAAATTATCCAGTTAAATAAGCATGCAAAGTTTTGCCCTTATATTTTAGCCACAAATATATTTCAGAATTAAAATGTATCTGTTCCTAATACAGAAATTTCAAGTTCTCACATTGCAAAAGAAGGGATAATGGTCCTGAAAAATCTAGGTCTTGGAATTATGATAAATTGTCTCTTCTTTACAAGATAACGGTCTCAGGGCATAGTTTTTTATATATTGCCTTTATATTTAGGACCTCAGAGACTGACTTTTCAATACAATCAAGGTTTCAATGTAGAAAATTGCAATATAGTTTTGGTTTAGAAAACTAATGTAGAACAATATGGTATCACTGTTGTATTCTGCTGCATACAAATAAACCTCATCTCCATCTCTTGGAAATGGTTATAGATCATTTGCCCTTGCAATCTCTCTGCTTCCATGAGGTCAAATTAACCCCTTAAGTAATTATGCATTTAAATATGCAACAGAGAAATCTCTCTCTTTAAGTCTCATCAGCAACAGGCTGATTTCCTTTATGTATCAGCAGAAACTCATCTTAACAAGTACTACAAAAACTTTTCTGCTCAGAATTTAGGGCATAAGTATAATCAAGCATATCTTCATGAAATGTAGTTTTTTATATTAAAGAGTTTAAATGGTTTGATCAAATGTGTTAGTTTGTAAGTACAAATTGTCTACTCAATTGTCCTTTAATATTACTATCTCAGAGATTTAGACTCAAATTGCCTGCAATTGAGATTCATATTTGTTTTTCTTGAATTTAATACCCACTTCCGCACCAATGTTTAGAAGGATGCTACAGGCCTTTGGAAAGATCAATACACTTGATCAGTGAAAACTAAGCAAATTTACTTCACAAATACCTTAAACCTCACATATAAAATCATTTCTCTTCTTCCTTCCCCAATGATCCCAAGAGGTCCTGTGCAAATTATCTGAAGTTATGGAACATAAAGCATGCAGAAAAAAAATCCAGTATCTATATCTGTTGCACAAGGATACTAAAAGAGTACATCATAAGAAGCTGAAAGTATAACATACATTGCTGTGTTTCATACACAACAAACATATTGGCTAATTGAGTTAATGAGACTTAATTTAGAAATTTAGGTTGTAAGCGTGTATGTGGTTACAATATATCAAAACAAACCACAAAACCTATTGCTGCATAGCCATATACAGATTGCTACAAGTAATCTGAAAAAGGGGGAAAAAAGGAGAGGAGATGGGCTTTAATTGTGTGGTTTAAATGTAGATTAAAGCCATTTATTTCTATATAACTTTTTTGGCAAGTGGAGAACTTTTGAGGTTACAGATAAGACTTCTGAGATCCTAACCAACTACATGGTGAGGAATACTTTCTTAAGGAAAGAAAGGTTTCAGAACAGATGAAATAATGATTTTTGTTAATTAAGAAAGTGTTTATATTAATTCTGTTACTAGTCCCTGTCTGTGCTTATTCTTTGAATACAGAGAACTTATATTAAGATTTTTTTTGTTTGATAAAAAAAATTAGTAAGAATAGCTACCGTTTTTTCCAGAGTATAAGTACCTTTTTCCCCCCAAAAAAGAGGGTGAAAAAGAGGGTGAAAATCTGGATGTGTCTTATACTCCAAATGTAGCCCCGTCCACCCTCTCAAACGGAGGTTTCAGAGGCTGAAAAAAGCATCAAAAATGAAGCTTCAGAAAAAAGCCTGCAAACAGAGCTTCAGAAGAAAAGCCTCTGAAATGAAGTTTCAGAGGCTTTTCTTTTGAAGCTCTGTTTCAGAGTCTTTCAGAGGCAGAAAAAAAGCAAAAATAAGCAAGGCACAGAGCTCACAACCAACGAATCTGTTGCTAAAATTCACCTCTGGGAACAGCTGATTGGGGGTATTCCAGGAAGCCAATCCACCTGCCAATCAGTTTTTTTCTTATTTTCCACCCCAAAAACTAAGGTGCATCTTATTACTCCGGTGCGTCTTATACTTCAAAAAATATGGTGATTGGATTCTAACCTGAAAATAAATAGCAATTATTCCTGGGTCAAGCAAGACCTTCTATCTTAATTAAAAGATGAGTTTGTGTATATGTTTGTGCATTACACACATGCACAACTTATTTATAACATTTAATATTTAGATGGTTGAGAGCTGCACACAACTGTAATTACATATCAAAAGAAAATTTTCTTGGACTGCATTTTTCAAAAGTTGGGATTAATTATGCCTTGCATATATAGGTATAAAAATTACTAATGTATACAATTTTGAATAAACCATTGGTTTGTCTATAAATGTTGCTCCTTTTTGAAAAAAATACAAAACATGAAATTAACTTTATTACAATAATTTTATCATGTAGATGTGGCTTGCATGTATGCATTGCTAGCTCTTGGACAAGGCAAACCCATTATTAGACAAACAGACAACCAATTTTGAAAGGGTCATAAAACGGACAATACTACTCTATTTTGACTGCCAGATTGCAGAAAAGTATGACATTTCCTACTGCAATAACTCAGCTTTTAGTTAAGATAAATATTGATGTAGGGAGGCTGCCATTTGATGCTCCACCTTACAAAATGTTTTTGTAAGACTTATCACTACAACTGATTCCTCCATAACATTTCATCTGGGTCCCAAAAGACCAAAATACTCAGTTTCAGGTTTAAGCTGACAGCATTTTCACCATTAAAAGAGAGACAAATAATTTCAATCTTTAAAACCCCCAAATACTTCACTCTTATGCATTTATCTCATTAAAAACATTTGCCCTATGAAATATCATTTGAAGATGCCGTTTCTGAAGCAACACTCTAGAATTAACGTATTTCTAAGCTTTCCATTAATTCCTATTCTAATTCCTAAACAGACTGCTTTCATATGAATTTGAGATAAAGCTTTCAAACAACATTTTTGGAAAATATAAATATGACAGTAGTAAGAGAAGATAATACAGAGGTGCCAGGTTCAAAAAAGAGTCGGAAGAAAAAAGGGAACAAAAGAAACATCAAATCAACCTACTGAGATTATTATGGCACTGTTCCAAAATGGCATTATTTAAAGCAAGTTCCAGTAATTACATCGCACGAGGAAAGCCTCATTTCTAAAGTAAGCATCTGTTCCTACACATTGTAGCCCATTTTGAATCCTAATATAAGAACTATCCAGAGCTTTCAGCAATAATGGGACCAAAATAGTAAAACATTTGAAAAAAAAAAAGTAATAGAGTTTAGCAGTTTGAGGGAGTTTTCTAGTAATCTAAAAATTATGTCAGTGCTTAAATTAATATTGGGTTTAACATCAAATAAAATTACTTTTTATGAAATATCATTTTGAATAAATAGTACATAAAATTCAATTTCAAGCATTTAATCATTATATCCACTTTCCATCTACATATTCAAGAGTTTCCAGTTAAGACTGACAACTTCCAAGTCAAAAAGTAAGGTTGACTTAATTATCCATTCATACAATGAAATTTTTTATAACTATAAATTGTATTAATGTGAGTTTTGCTCTTTTGCTTTCTTGGCTAAACCCAAGTTATAATTTAAAATATGTCATATATGACTATGTCATTCTGAGTTTTTCATTTCAGAGAAATTTCATTTGGAAATCAGGATTTCAAAAATAGTCACTGAATTTCAGTCTTACATTTTTAAATGGGCAACACCAAATAATATCAAAAAATTCACAACCATTGAAAGGAATAATGTTCACCAAATAAGAGAACTTGAAGATGCTAACTTGTAATGGCTGTTTCACATAAATACCACAGTTTTTACAGTTATCACATGACAGATATGTGAATCAGCAAAGTTCACAAGGATCAGAAAAATAGCTTCTAAATCATGGCTACATAATCAAGACATAAACAGATTCTACCCAATTACAAATTCTATCCTTACAACTGAATTGTTATTTAAGAATTTTTTCAAGCTAGACATTGAGTTCAGGAGCCATTTTAAGATTTATGAAAGCTTCCAGACAGAGATGGAATTAAAACACACATCCACCACACATGCTATTTTGGCATAAAAACTCTGCATAGATCAGAAACTGAATTCAGATTCCAGATTTCACTCTAACTTACTTCAGGTTATAGAAGTCCTCCGGAAAGAGAAAAAATAATTCTGCAAACAGAACAAAGGTATCAGTACAGTACATTATTATAGTGCCATTGATGTCCTTGTTAGACTATTTCAATTAGGAAAATGTTGTCTATAAAAATCATTAAAAAGGGAAATTTGAAGGAAACTTGTGTGCAATTGCAATTTTGCCCAGAATATCAGAACTCTATAGATTTTCTTTTGTTTTCTTTTAAAGTTCATTTGCTCACCATATTTGAAGTGCCTGTTGTGCTTTAGCTGTGCTTTCAAATAGAAAACCATTTCCTTCAAAACTCTTTCAATTTACTAAAAACACATGATCAAGCATAAAAGCCAATAACTGAGGATTCCAAAACAGATCAAAATTGCTGGAATACTTTAGAGTCCAAGTCTAAAAACTGGAGCAGTCCTAACGTGGCATTCAAGAGGATAAGAAATTTCAATTAAGAAAAAAAGATCTAAAACATTATGTGATTGCTTGCACAATAATTTAAAATCAGTTTGATGCAGAAGAACAACATTAACCAATTGTAAAACTGATTAATACTCCGAAGCAGTTCCTGGTAGCATTCTGCAATCAATTATTCCCACATTATCAGATAAGAAACGCAGACTGAGAACAGATCACTGTCTTTAGAAAGTAAAACACAAAAAATTAATATTAAACAACATAATTATAATTTAATAGCAGAATCCATGTTGTACTTTTTAAATCATTTATTGTATGATGTAAGTAAGGCTATATGACTGAATATATTATGGACTACACTGAAGATAAAAATTTGCAAAAGCTTTAAGTACTACTGACACTGAATTGTGTAAAAAAAAAGGGTGACAAGCAGTTAAGTTATAGCTGTAGTTACAAAAAAAAAGTAAATGTGGCATTTAGTCTGTTCTAGTGAAACAAATGGCTTATAGCTAAAAACCACCTAAAGAAGGTGCTTCTGTATTTTCACATTTGCTTTCTTCCACCTATAAATTTCTAAGACAATTTGCTGATACCCTATTTGAATGCAAAATTATTGCAAACAGTAACCTGTTAAAACATCTTCTATCATTTATTGTCAGTTATGTAGAATGATAAGAAACCTATTTAAATCTGTATGCCCCAAAATGGGGATCATCAACAGAGGCCTGGGCAAAGTCCTGGGGCTAATAATGAAAAGGTGAAAAGACACCTTATAGAACCACCTTATAGGTAAAACAGTTCCTTCGTAGATATTTAAAACATGAAAGATAGTGCAAATTTAACACACTAGTATCACAACACAAATTAACTCCTTGTATTCATTTAGGGTTTTTTTTCTAAAAAAAACTTGGCACACAACATAAATGTGGAAACAGGAAAAAAGAAATCATATATTCTGGGAGAAGGGGGGGAAAGCAAACTGGCCAATTTTGCCCCCATTTAGCTAGTAATCTTTCTTACTCTCCTCTTTTAGGCTTTAACTTACTATAAAACAGGCCAATCGAGGCATGTTTCTGTGCCTAAGTTACTTCTTAGAATTAAATAATTCAAATGCGTTATTAAAAAAATAATATATTTTTAAAAAAACACTGCTCATGGCCAAACTGAATGGAAGGTTGCAATTATTTCAAAACAATTTTCATGCAATTCCCCTTAAAGGAATCAGAAATAAAGAACAGCTTTGTATGTTTGGTTTTACTAAATTGTGTCACATGAGACTTTTAACAATATTGTGCACAGGGGCATAGAAGCTTCCCTTATGCTCCTGTTTGATTCTCCCATCTCTCTTCAAGTGCACATGGAAAAAGAAACTAGACAAAGTTTCCTGGTTTCCTGTCTTTGCTTTCAATAGGGACTATTGTGCTCTCTGAATTGTTCTGCTGAAACTGAAGTCTGCTCCCCCTCTGTGATGAAGAAGGTGCGTTGCTTTGCTGGTGATGGAAAAAAGAGGAACCCGGATAATGCCCCATGACCTCACTGTAAGTTGGGGGTGGTCCTTCCATCCTTCCATTACTGCTATAATTGGTTGCACTTATTCCCGAATTGCTGCTGGGTGGGCAAGGGCCCGCATTGTATACTGAAACATCTATCAAGTCGCTGTCAAATATAGTTCTGTTTGGTGGTGCCCTCACAGATTCTCTGTTAAGTTCCATCTGTTGTTCTGGATCCCGAAGCTGCAGAGTGCAGGGGCCTTGGTACGGTGGTGGCTCTTCACCATCAGAAAGAGAGATTGTAGGAGGCAGATCAATCTCGTGCTGCACATAGGGATAAGTTGGCTGGAAACGACTGAAATGTTCTCGCTGCAGAAAAGATGGAGTGGTAAACCTGTCCCTGGAACGTGGGGCATACATTATCTGCAATGTAAAGCAATCAATTTAGTCAAACTTTAAAAATTTCAGAAATGCATGCAACTTTTTTTTAAAACAAGTTTTTATTGATTTTTTAATCCCCCCCCCCACACACATAGTTTATGAACAGAGTATTGGCCATATCATATATTATACAACTTAACATATCCAAATACATTTTACTTAGTTACAATTTCTGCCAGAGTATTCTTTTTCCATATTTTAATCATGTCTTAATATTTCCATGCTCATTTATATAAATCACATCTTCTTTCGCCCTCGAGTTCTAATTTCTCCACTTTTACTAATATTTATTCTCTTTTATTATTTTTTAGCTATTTCAATTTTTATCCTGATATATTCAAACATGTTTGAGGTCATCTTTCTTCCATTTCATCTTTTCCATTTTACAGCAATCTTTCTTCTTAATTTTCATTCCTTCTTCCCTTCTTTTATCCTTCCTACTTTCTTCTCTCCTCTCCTACTCCTTGTCTACTTCCCCTTCCTTTCTCCCCCTCCTCCGTTCTTCCTCCCTATCTAACCTTCTCTCCTACTCTTATTTCCCCTCCCTTTCTTCCTCTCCTCTTCCCTTTCTTCTTTCTCTCTCCCTCCTTCTCCCTTTCTGTCTCTCTCCTTCTTCTTATCTCTCTCTATTGCTGTATTCATTTTCATTTAAATATTTTTAACTATGGTGTCCAGACAACCCCAATTTACCCATTTAATGAGTATATTTCTCGGAATTCCCCTCATATATTTCAATTATTAACATTGCCTTCATCTTATTCCATTTTTATCTTACAACCTTTTAATTAATACAACCTTCCACCTCTTGTTTTCTTTAAATTCTTATTTACAGTTCAATAATTATTTTTCTCTTCCAGTAGGATACATTATTTACTAACATTTCAATTTTATTCCATTTTACATATCAGTTTCAATTGTTTTCACTTATAAACCATACTGTCTTTCACATTTCATCTGCTGGACTATTTTTCTTAAACAATATACTTCTTCCTTTTTTACTTCTTTTAAGTTTTATATCTTAGTTTCAATTAATTTCTTTATTCTTTTTTGTATTTAAAATATATTTCTTTACCATCCACTATAATTCTCTCTCATTCCATGCATTCTCAGACAGTAAAACATATATCCCATTATATTTTTCACATTTCATCTACTTCTCCATTTTACATTAAACAGCATATTTCTTCTTTTTTGCTTCTTACATTCACTTCATTTCAACCTTTCTTACTTCCCTTTTACAATAATCTATATATTTCTTCTAATTTACATCTTACCTAAAATTTCTACAACTATTTTAATTTCTTTTCTGCTATTCATTTTTCTACTCTTTTTAACCATTTTCTTTCGGTCTCTCCAAAATTCCATTTCTTAATATTTTTCTCCCTTTCTCCCATTCTCTTATCTTCTTCTTTTTCTGTTTCTTATATCTTCCTTTCCACCTCCTTTCTCTAATGCATGCAACATTTTGAGTGCACAGACACAGACACAGACACACACAGACACACACAAACACATTTTTAAAAAATCCAATTTGGTGTTGAAACAATTTCAGAGGGAAAAAAGATTCCTTAGGAGATCTTATTATATTGCTTTACAAAATTATCTAAAATCAGAACAATTCCTTATGAAAGCATATTCCAATGTAATCTTCCAAATACTTTCCACAGTATTTGTCAATACAGTATCGCAAGGAAACTGAAGCTCAAGTAAATGTGCAACCAGAGCAATCAACTTTCTCTTCCTTCTATAATGCTTTTTAATTCTGAAATCTAGCAGCAACATAATTGCCACAATGCCACATGTGACTTCCATACTACATTGCTTCTCTCCCCTCCAGTAGAAAATCAAATAACTGAAATTTCAAAATAAGAAGGAACCCTGGTGCTCCTTTCTGAGGCTTACCTCTGAAGGTCCTTGTCGAGAAGATGAGCTGTCAGAAGGCCACAGACACCCCTCCTAGGACACACAGAAAAAAACAGAAAAGCTTCAGCATTTAAGAGCTACATGCCACTTACGGGTTTTACAGGTAGTTCTCAACTTACCACCAGTCACTTAACAATTGTTTGAAGTCATGATGGACCTCCAAAAAGCTACTAACAACTTGGTTTTGAAGTTCTGATGGAAGCCCCTCCTGTGGTCACATGACATCTTGCCTGCATTTACACCCATTTGCAGCACCCTGTGCTCATGTGACCACAATTTATGAAGTTTTTCTCGAAACCGGTGCTTATTTCTGCTCTCCAGAAAAAACTGCCCCATAAATAATCAATGGATTTGCTTAATTACCATCATGTTCACTTGACTGCTGCAGAAAATTTCATAAAATCATGTCTGGTGACATGGTGATCTCTTTTATGACCATCATGAATTACGACTGTCAGGGTCAATTACAGCCGTAATTTGAGGATTACCTAAACTTCAACATTAGTGCACAATTTCTACTGAAGCATAACATATTTCAGATGTAATGTCATGGGGATGGCAATAAAATCATATTGGCAGGTCATGTTTGATGCTAAATCTATACACTTCATTTTTTTTTCTTATTCAAGCTCATAACATCATTCAGTTGCAACTGACTATAAGCACTATACATTCCAATCCCTAAATAGAGTAACAAAATAGAAAGTATAACATAATTTAACCAAGAAATAAGATAAAGCATCATTTAATTTTGTGTATGTGTATGTGACAGAGAGAGGGGGGGGGAGGGATTTCATTTTTCTACCAGTCCCTAAATACCTCCTAGAATAGCTGGATCTCAATGACTGTCCTAAATGATGCTGATCTAATCCCTGTGGGAATGCTGCTTCACAGAAGAAGAAGAAAAATTTCCTTTATAACCCTGGATTATAAGACTACTTTAGAACCCTGGATTATAAGACTACTTTAGAACAGGGATCCCTCCCTTCCAATAGGATTGGACAGGAAATTCTGCTGTGCAATATCTTCATTAAATGAATTCATTAATGAATAAGCACGACAGGTTTCAGGACAATTGTTTGCAGTAATTCCTCTAGATATGAATTTTTCCATGTAATGTGTAAACTACATTGTAACGGAGGCTTGGACACAGTATTTAGTCATAAGGATAATGAGATCTTCCAAAGCTTCATCGAAGATCCTGAGGACTGCCTGGTCAATGAGCTGTGCAGCATGATTAGAGAGACAAGATAATATTATTCACTGTTTCCCCCATGCTAGGTTCACTTCCACTGACCTACTTTGCATACAATTTTGATAGCATCTTGTTTAGCATCATATACTTAAATTACACTACTCTTGCAACTTATCCCTCAAATACACATATACACTCACAAAACACAGTGTTTTTTTTTCTAACAAGGCTATAGAACTTCTCCACTGCCCAACTGAAGTGCTCTCTACTCAAAGTATACCAATCTATAATAAGCAGTCCCCACTGCTGATTCCTATCTTGCATCTATAACCATTAGCTTAAGTCAATACTGTCATCTGACTGTCACTGAACTAAGCCTAACAGAATTTTTTGCATTTTGTGGCCTCCCTTGACTGAGGCAGAATAAAGCAAAGTATATTACTTTAAAACTTGTACTGCTAATCTGTCTCACTCATGAGATTAGAACAGATGGATGTAATGTCATGAGGATGGGATTAAAAAAGTATTGGTAGGTCATGTTTGTTACACTATTAAATGTAAGTTGAGTTGGCCCCTGTACCTTCTTATAGTATGTACATGTTCCTGGAATTTTGCTTTTCTAAGTTAAGCACCTAAAAGAAGCCTAAAGAAAGCAGTAACAAGGTGAGGTGGGTGGTGTCAGCAATAACAAGAATTTCATATGCAACATGCTGATCATCATGCAACATTTCTGATCCAGTCACTGTGAAAACTCAATTTATACAAATAAAAAGTTATTATAAAGATCTCATAGTATTTTATACTCTCATCTCTTATTTAATTTATGTCTCATGTTTCTGTGTAACTATCATGCAGTCAGGAAATAGTAAAACATTTTAAGCTATCTACATGTTTAAAAGATGACATAATTTTGTTTTAAATAAAGGTGCTTCAATCTTTGTATCCACCACCAAGAAAGTACTGAAGCAAGTGCTTCATTCTACTGAATGTCTTAGCTCAGCATCTTCACTTAATGTTTATTTAGCTGAAGAAACTTTGAGTTAAGACCCCATTTCCTGAATCCATAAACTTGCTACAAACTGTCAAACATTCCAACAGTGACAGAATTAACAAAATTATTCTCATGAAAAATGTATACAGATGCTTCCAGATACACAGCACTTTGTCAATGTACTCTCTTCATCTAGGATCTGAATCCAACTTTTAATTATAATCAGTGGGAACTAAATTGTGGTTAATTATTATAAATGCAATGGTTGTTCAGTTATTGGGCTTATAATACTAGACATGCCATGAATGTCCAGAGTCTTTGGATACAAGATGGACAGCAAATAAATGTTATAAATAAATAATGTGAAAGTGAACTCAAGCTGATATGGAGACTATTTGTAGCTTAGGGTTGAAATGCGAGGTCCTTGGTGCTTTCTGAGTTTGACTGTTTTCTTGTAGACATTTCATTATCCAAACTAGTCCACTCTCCGCTGAGAGTAGTCTAATCTTGGGAAAAGTCATGTTCTTATTGGTGCTATGTGTACACTCATGCAAAATCCAGCACACTATTTTTCCCTTTGCAGGCAAAGCATTACATAGCCCTGCTACAAATTCAAAGTGCACATTATATATTTGTTCTAGATAAACACTGGAAAATGTTGTTCTAGTGATGCCTGCTTTCCTCCTAACATCAATGTTATTGCCTGTAGAAGTAAACGTACCTTGTTTTCCTTATTAGTTAAGACTCTGTGCTCTGTCTCATGTGAAACACAATGTGCAGACAAAATAGAAGCCCTCTGGAAAACAGCAGGAAGCTGCTGTCATGTCAGTCAAAGCAGCAGGTGCCAAAGATCATTAAGTGTATCAGTGTGAGTTTTAGTAAAGAGTGAACATGGATAATATAAAAGAATTTGGGAATTTGGAGCCAATGGATTTCTAAATTTAACTAAATTTAGTGTTGCTACACTCTACAAATAAAAAAAACATTAATGCTACCTGTATTGGATTATGATTGGTAAAATATTACTACCTCTGCCTAAACCACTGTATAAAGTAAGTCATTCATGAACAAAAATGAAAAGCACAACTTGGCCACCAAAATCACTAACATAAGATTTGGAAATTGATTTAAGATGTTCACTAAAACAAACACATTTGCTGAAAACCATTTATTTAATAGCAAAACACAGTGGCATTCAACTGAAACATTCAAATAAACATTCATATAAATAATTTTATAGAGTATAGAAATAAAAAATAGGTGGGAACAGACTTCCACCAATTAATTGTCCCTTATAATTACTGTATTTTTCGGAGTATAAGACGCACTGGAGTATAAGACGCAGCTTAGTTTTTGGGGAGGAAAATAAGAAAAAAAAAGTATTCATCTGGCTCGAGTCCTTAGTTTGGTCAACTACAGCACATTAGTTTGCTGGTTTTGCACGCACACGCTTTTTATCCCCTGCTTGGGAATAATAATAAAAAACAGCTTCTAAAGCACAGCTGAGAGGGAGCAGCAATGAGAAAAGCAGGCAAAGCACAGAGATTGCTTCACTCGCTAGACGCTTGTTAGGGCTGAAAAATAGCTTCTAAAACACAGCTGAGAGTTGGAGGGAGCAGGCAAAGCATGTAGAAGATGGCTAGCGCCTCGTTAGGGCTGAAAAAACACAGCTGACAGTTGGAGGGAGCAGGCAAAGCTATTGGAAGATCAGATCGCTTCACTCAATAGCGCCTGTTAGGGCTGAAAAAGAAAGCTTCGAAAAAACTACCAACACTCACTTACTACCAACACTTACTGTATTTTTCAGAGTACAAGACGCACCCAAATTTTCAGCCTCTTTGTGGGGGGGGGAGGAAAAGTGTGTCTTATACTCTGAAAAATACAGTAAGTGTTGGTATAGACAGAACATGCCAGAATGCAGTTGCTGAGTGCAATTTGTCATTCTATGACCAAACAAATAATCTGTGATCAAATAAGTTTTCTCCTTCACTATTTTTTTTGGATGGAGATTTTCTTCATTTTCTCCTATTCTTTAAGTTTACCCTTACAGAATATTTCCTCTTCAGAACTAAAATTTCCATTTGTAACAATTTCTCAGAAATAAAGCAGGTTGTACTTCTGTACACATGGTATGGAAGTAAACTACACAGGATTATAAATATTCATTCAACAATTCATCTGTTAAACAGACATACAATCTGTACATCGGACTAAGATAGAGATGAATGCCAATTTCAGATATGAGTATTTATAGGTTAAAGCTTTTGAATCACTAACAAAAATGGGCATGGCTCATCGATAGAAATTTGTATATATCCTATCATAAAGATTTCCTGCAGCAATGAAGCACATATCCTTGTCAAGCATTAATATTTGTAAACCCTGGATTCTTTCATCAGTCTTTAAAAGTGTGTTGTGTATGTGTGTGTCTCACAAAAATATATTCACTGTAATACATAAATTTTTGTTGCATTCACCAATAAATGGTTTAGAGTATTATTTTAATGTTATCTCTAGGTGGCAGCAAGAGGTCTTAAATACTGAATATTACTGTTGCACACCAAAGCCTTTTGTCCTAGATACTGTCTAAGTCTCCCTTGGGGCAGAGAAGAGATCCATTTTATTTCTTTAAAAATATTTCTTTGAAGTGTACATTCATAATGCATTAAAATGGACAAGGTATTCTAAGCACATAGTTTGAGAAAAGTTGTATTTCACAGGAAAATATATAGAATCACATAAACACAAAGAAACTAGAAATGAAAGTGAAGTTTGCTGAAAACCTGAAAAAAAATCTGAAAAGACTGGGAAAGTATTTCCCCAAGATTAAAATTTTATGTTGTCTGTTTTCTTAAACAATGAGGCTATATATGCTTTTTTCCCCTTCTGTTCAATCATGTTTGTTCCTTGGAGACTTCCTGAACAAGTTCTTGCATTTTTCTCTGTAATGTTTTCAGAAGTAGCTTTCCATTGCTTCCTTGCTAGGGCTGAAAGTGATTGGTTCAAGGTCACTCAGCTGGCTCTATGTATAAGATGAGACTAGAGCAGCGGTTCTCAACCTGTGGGTCACGACCCCGTTGGGGGTCGAATGACAATTTGCCAGGGGTCGCCTAAGACCATCAGAAATATGGGAAGTATACTTGCGAGTCGAAGAATCGCGCTCCAATGGTTGATTCCACAAGCCAGCTGCAGGCTCTACAAATCACTAGTTGAATTCAGCTTCAGGCGCGATGAATTAAAAAAGAGAGAAATCTTTGCTCTGATGTCTCCCTCTCAAGCCAGTTGCAATCACTCCCAATCACTAGCCTAATCTGGCTTCAGGCGCGATAAACTTAATAGCGGAGGAGTCTCTGCTTTAATGCCTCCGTCCTAAAGGCAATTGCAAGCAGTTCAGATCGCTAGCCAATATGGCTTCAGGCGTGATAAATTCAAAACGAAAATAATTTTACAGTTGGGGTCGCCACATTGTGGGGAATTGTATTAAAGGGATCGCCACGTTGTGGGGAATTGTATTAAAGGGGTCGCAGCACTATAAAGATTGAGAACCACCAGACCAGAGCTTGTGGTTTCCCGGTTTCTAGCCTGATACCTTAATTACTACATCAAATTGGGTCTCTTATAATTCTATATAATGGCTAAAGTTGTAACAAAGGGAATACACATTATTGCTACTTATTTATTATTACTTTCCTTTTAGTCTATTATATTATCTAGCAATATATTTTTCAAATGTAGAGTTGGTGGTTAACTCCGATACCTGGGTAGAATCAACAATGTGCCATTCCCAAACTTCCAGGCTTATAACTTGTATATGAAGACTTCTACCAGGCAGATATTCATGTAAACAAACATCCAGCAGTAGTCCAAACTAGTGAGTATAGTGTCAGGAGGAAGGATGAGGTCAGAACACTCAGGCCTTTACTCATACACTGATTCAATGCACAAATGTCTAAAAGTGATTTTAAAGAAAATGAAAGGACCGGTGAAAGAGCAGTTTCACATCCTGCCCTCCCCATTTCCTCCGTCAGCTGAAATCTGTCTAATTCTCAGCAACTGCTATGAGGAAATGTCTGTTCCTATCTTTTACCTTTCACCATCCTATTGCAGAACTACCCTTACTCTTTATCCCATCTCTATTTCTCAACCTTGTTAAATTTAAGAAGTACAGATCTCATCTCAAAACCCAGAATTTCTCTAGTCAGCATGTTGACTGGGAAATTCTGGGAGTTGAAGTTTAAACTCCTTAAAGTTGCCAACGTTGAGAAACTCTGATCTAATACCACTCAAGAGAACTCTAAAATTCTACTGTACAAAGCCGACAATGAATCTAAACGGACTAATAAGTTTGCAACCACATAGGGCAGCTTCTTCACATGATGATTATTCAAGATAGTCTGCTATAAGCTTTTCACAGTATAGCTGTAACAAATTATGAATTTATAGGATAGGAGGAAAATATATGCATTTTAGCTATTCATAAACCAGCAGTGATGTAAGACAGATTTTCCTTTCAAAAAATTAATGTCATACCCTAGCTGAATCTAAGGGAACATTTTTATTTCAAATATGAATCCATTAAAAAAATGAAAAAAGGTTTGCATATAAGTTTTTCCATAGCTAAGAAGTTTGCAGCAGCCTTAAGCATTATTAATCTGCAAATTTTCTAAATTTAATAATACAATCTGTACTGCCACTATTTATTTATTTATTTACTTACTTATTTATATTTTATTTCTTAACTGCCCATTTAATTTGAAGATGGGCTCTGGGAAGTATATAATTTAATCAATAAGATTAAAAGGCCTATGCAGAAATTTGGATTAGAAAGGAAACAGATTTTTGGAAGTGTGCATGGATGCACACATGGTGACCACCCTAAACTAAACATGTAATTTTACATGCAAGCCCAGGAAAAGATGCAGGTTCTTTAAGGACTAGCTGTCAGGGACTAGAAGCCATCTGTGTCCCAATTATTATTTTCCCCTGTGAAACTAGATTGCTGCAGTGGCCTACAATAAATACACACACAGCAAAGAAAACCACACACAATCATTAAAATGAAAGCAGATTGTCCTTAATTGTTTAAGGAAACAATTATGTCTCCTCAAACCTATTTTTCCTGCATCAAGATGTTTTCCAGAGGGGAATAAACTATCCTTTCTTTAACCTTTGCAAGAGTTCCTTAATTAATTGAAAGAGCAGTCAAAACAATATATTTTTGCCTTTTTGTTTTATCTACTTCTGCTTTGTTTTTAAAAAACATCTGCTTTGTTTAAAAAAAAAGCAGAAGTCAGTAAAACAAAAAGGCAAAGTTTCTTCTATTTCATATATGGTGTCATTTCTATTTCTGTTTTTAGAAACAGTTGACATCTTTCTTTGTTCATTAGGCCACAGCTTCTATTCACAGAAGACAAATTCTCATTTGGGATTGAGATTAAAAAATAAAGCCTCAATTATGCATAAAACTTGCTTTTCTCTCCAATTAGTTCACTATACTATAGGAACCTTACAGAATACTTGTCCCAAGTCTTTTGGGTCTAAGCATGAGATTGCAAACAAAGCCTTTTTAAAAGCTGTACAAGTTGATTGATTTCAAAAATAGCAAAAGTATTAGCTGATCTTTGATAATCTTGGAAAATTAAATACAGTCTGATCTGGTTAGTACAGACCAGAGCTATAAGCTAAACTGTAAAGTTAAAAAGTACATGTAAAGGCATTGGCAAAACCATTTCCATACCATTTCCTGTTCAAGGAAACAGGATCAATATATCCATGAAGTCATCAGATTGCTGATTTCATCTTTACCTTCAAAGCATTACTAATATATAAATACCGCCCATGTCTAGTCATCAGTTCCAGGAAGGCAACCTACCTCCCAAGTAACAATATATTTTGTTACTTTATATCAATTAGCATAAAGTGAAAACCAACTTTATTAAATAATAAATTAAATAATATAATAATATAATATAAAATTAATAATATAAAATTGGGATGATCCAAGCGAGGGAGAGGAGACACGTCTTGTTGAGTCTGTTTGGGATGAGTTTGACCCTGTGGCTCCCGAGGACGTGGACAGGTTGTTGGGGAGGCTTCACGCCACTACATGTTTACTGGACCCGTGTCCTTCCTGGTTGGTACTGGCCACTCAGGAGGTGACACGAGGCTGGCTCCAGGGGATTATCAACGCTTCTTTGTTGGAAGGGGTTTTCCCTGCCACCTTGAAAGAGGCGGTGGTGAGACCCCTCCTCAAGAAGCCCTCCCTGGACCCAGCTATTTTGGGTAATTATCGTCCAGTCTCCAACCTTCGCTTTGTTGCGAAGGTTGTAGAGAGTGCTGTGGCGCGACAGCTACCCCAATACCTGGATGAAGCTGTCTATCTAGATCCGTTCCAGTCCGGCTTCCGACCTGGGTACAGCACGGAGACAGCTTTGGTCGCATTGGTGGATGATCTCTGGAGGGACAGGGACAGGGGTTATTCCTCTGCCCTGGTCCTATTAGACCTCTCAGCGGCTTTTGATACCATCGACCATGGTATCTTGCTGCGCCGGTTGGGGGGATTGGGAGTGGGAGGCACCGTGTATCGGTGGTTCTCCTCCTATCTCTCTGACCGGTCGCAGACGGTGTTGACAGGGGGGCAGAGGTCGACCGCGAGGGACCTCACTTGTGGGGTGCCGCAGGGGTCGATCCTCTCGCCCCTTCTGTTCAACATCTATATGAAGCCGTTGGGTGACATCATCAGTGGCTTTGGGGTGAGATACCAGCTGTACGCTGATGACACCCAGCTGTACTTCTCCACCCCAGACCACCCCAATGAAGCTGTTGAAGTGCTGTCCCGGTGTGTGGAAGCCGTATGGGTCTGGATGGGGAGAAACAGGCTCAAGCTTAATCCCTCCAAGACGGAGTGGCTGTGGATGCCGGCACCCCGGTACAGTCAGCTGCAGCCGCGGCTGACTGTTGGAGGCGAGTTATTGGCCCCAAAGGATAGGGTGCGCAACTTAGGTGTCCTCCTGGATGAACGGCTGTCGTTTGAAGATCATTTGACGGCCGTCTCCAGGAGGGCCTTCCACCAGGTTCGCCTGGTTCGGCAGTTGCGCCCCTTCCTTGATCGGGATGCCTTGTGCACAGTCACTCATGCGCTCGTTACCTCTCGCTTGGATTATTGTAATGCTCTCTACATGGGGCTCCCCTTGAGGTGCACTCGGAGGCTTCAGTTAGTCCAGAATGCAGCTGCGCGGGTGATAGAGGGAGCTATGCATAGCTCCCATATAACACCGCTCCTGCGCAGACTGCACTATCTACCTGTGGCCTTTCGAGTGCACTTTAAGGTTTTGGTTACTACCTTTAAAGCGCTCCATGGCTTAGGGCCTGGGTACTTACGGGACCGCCTGCTGTTACCACATGCCTCCCACCGACCCGTATGCTCTCACAGAGAGGGACTTCTCAGGGTGCCGTTCGCCAAACAATGTCGGCTGGCGGCCCCCAGGGGAAGGTCCTTCTCTGTGGGGGTTCCCACACTCTGGAACGAGCTTCCCCGGGTTTACGCCAAATACCTGACCTTCGGACATTCCGTCGCGAACTGAAGACACATCTTTTTATTCGCGCGGGGCTGGCTTAAATTGAATTTTATTAATTTTAAATTCTTATTAATTAATTTTAAATGGGGTTTTTAGTTTATTGTATATTTTTACTTCTCAGGCTAATTTTAAAATAAGTTTTTTAATTGCATTTTAAATTTGTATATTGTATTATCTGTTTTATTTTTGCCTGTACACCGTCCTGAGTCCTTCGGGAGAAGGGCGGTATAAAAATCAAATAAATAAATAAATAATAAATAAATATGGAGATCCATCAGAGACTATTGCTATTATTTCCTTCACTTAGCCCTGAACTGCCGACAAGCAAGAAAATTAGCTCTTGCCACCAGGTGTCCCCAAGCTGTACTAATGATATAAATCCAACAGGAGCTGAGGGCTAATACATATGACGTGTGCCAAGTGAAGAATATTAAGAAAACTGCTACAAAAGCATTGTTTCTTGTACCTAAGGAAAGTGATATGTAAAAATTTAAACTCACTGGTTGCAAAGAGTCCTCTTGCCTTCTGCTTTGGCTCTGACGACTGATGAAGGACCTTGTTGACCCCTTATAATGATTCAGCAAGCAGATGATCACTACTATCATAACAGTTATCACCACTATGATGATGATAATCTGAATAAACTCTAGTTCCGCTGTAAGGAAAAGAGAAAAGATATCATTTAAAGCCAGAAACAAGAAAGAAGCACTTCACAAAACTCAAGTAAATTTTCTGATACATATAAATTGCAACATGTGTTAAAGAAAAAATATATTCTGTGCAGTAATGAAAATATTCCCAAGATGCAGAAGAAAAATAATTGTTTATGGACAGTTAAGTACTAAATAGCACTGAAAGAGCAGAGATGAATTGTTTATGTCTTCAGTATTGAGATTTCCCCCTCTTCAAATGTCAATCCCCTCCATGCTTTGAGTTTTGATCTGTAATAGTACACATCTTACAATTCAATATAATCATGCCTTCTTTTAGAAATGATTTCATCAAGTTTAGCTCGCAGGGTAATTAATGAAACAGACCTAGATCAAGCATATAATAAAAGATAAAAAAGCTTAACTGTAATGGGATAATTGTTGTAACATCTACATATACAATTTTTATTGCATTTAGAAAGTATATAGTAAGTATACTCAAAGTAAGCCAATAATAGGACTGTGTGAAAACAATTCCTTCAAGGCAGAAAGAGACAGATATTAAAATACTATTTATTATTGCAACAGGTCATATACCTCATGCTATATAAGCAAAAGTGGCCAAAACTGATATACTCTCATGCTGTTTTGTTAAGTTGTACCTTTTTAAAATATTCTATAAAACAAAGAAACACAATATTCACACAAATGTTTCCACAAATAGTTTTAAGGATTCTCCTCTGGTTATATAAAAATATGCTAAGTATTACATATTAGTAACTAAAAATAGAACAGATCACAGAAGAAAACCATTCTAACATTCTACTATTATTATTGCTATTATACTCATATGTGCAACCGGCAATTCTTGCTATCATTTTATAGTGGAATTAATAACTAGGAGGATTTGGTTCATGTGCAATGCTCTTATTAAAGGCAATAACAACAAAAATGATCAGAGACTGCCTTTGCTCGATTTGTTTTGTTTTGTTATTTCAGTGAAACCATGGTGATGAGATATTAACCTAGAAAGTCACTGTGGTTTTCAAAGTCACAATGCCCCTGAAAAAAGACTTTAAGATTTTTTTTAAAAATGCCCCTGGGCATTATAAATGTTTTCCTTTTAGAAGACATAATTGCTTTACACGCCTTGGATTCAATTACAGCATCAATTAAAATTATGGCACTTTGGGACAAACGTTGCATCATTAATCTTGAAGAATCACACCTTTAGCTGTTAAAATTAACAGAAAAAAGCACATCAATGACTGATAATGTACTTGTTCATATGTGTAAAAATTCTTCAAAATTCAAGCCTTTGTTTGCCCACACATAGACTAGAATTCAGCCACTTTTCAACCAAAACATGGCTTTGACCATTGCCAAAATACTCTGTAACGAAAACAGTAAATCAAAGGCAAAATGCACAATTTTGCTAACATGTTAAATATTATAATCTATTGCAATAGATTCTGTAATTCATAAATATCTTCAGTTTCTCAAGAGGAATGTCTAATTTAAATGAAAAACATTCCAATTAATTCTAAAAATAATTATAAAAAAGTACAGAGTGTATCTGCATTTCTTTTCTTGTAAATTGGGATTGGTAAATGTAAAACACAGTGAAGTATTTTTTTTTCATTCAGAATTGCTTCTAATAATTTGGAAAAGAATAAGAATTAAGATCTTTAAAAAGTATTGGTCAACAGCCTCTCTATTAAGTGAAAGGTATAAATGGGTTAGGACTGAAATGTTGAAAATGTTAAACCTATCAACATTTTCAATAAGGACACATGTTCTAAGTCACATTTCTTGAATAGATAACACAGTGCAGGAGATCATATTTCCCTATATATTGTAAATTATCTACACGCTTAAAGCAACTTTATGTATAGTTTGAAGAAAAATATACTAATCATTTATCCTTTTCTGCTTTACAAGCTACTTTCTCACAATAATCTGTATTAGCTAGATACAATTTTAATTCAGCCAATTACAGATCTCTATTGCTTTGCTCAAGAACTTTATATGCAACTATACATTTTATTTTTCTACAGGCCCTTATACTTTTAATTAGTGACAGAAAGGTACAAAATGTTCTCTTTGATTCTGTATCCTGTAAGCTCTCCCGCTGCTAGAAGACAAGTTTCAGTTTTAAAACAACTATCTCTGAACTAAGGGATTTCCAAATATTAACTAATGTAAAGGTCCATAACCCAACAGTTGAGCCAACTGCATTATTGTGAAACAGACATGAGTAACTTTAATGTAGTTAATTTAGCTTTCCTAGAAATACAATGATAGAGGGAATGCCATTACTTCTGCATCTGCCAAATGTGTAGCTTTCTAAACTAAATCAAGAGCTCTGAATATTTTTACAAAAGAGCATTTCCTCTTTTTACAAGAAAGCATTTCCTCTTTTTGTCTGAACATTACCATGATACACAAAAACTTATTTAATTGTAAGTGGGAGAAGGGGGGGGGGGAGAGAATCTCTAGCCAGGAAATTTGGCTAGAGGGTTACAAAATAATTGGTTTTCTAAATTCTATTTTCCAAATTATAAAGAGATGATTTGGTCCTTTCTCTTCTTTTTTTTCTTATCAAACTCATGGTTATCCATTCAGTAAAGAAACATCAGCTTAAGTGTAAAAACTTACTGATCGTGAATAATTCTTTATTAACACAACTATGTTAGAAAAGACTTACACATTTGCAAAGATTGGCTAAAATATCTGGTGGCCTTTGGGAAAACAGAAAAAAAAAAGTGAAGCTGAAAATAAAAAAGTAAATAAATGAAAGGCCAAAGAATCAAATCAAGATAATTCTTCCAGATTCCCGTTTTGATGTTACTCTAATACATATTTTGCAGCGCTCGTTGGCCTATAATAAATATAAATCCCTGATATTGTCACCTATAGGCATGCATTAAAGAGGAAGCAGTTGTTGTTGTTATTTATTTATTCATTCATTCAGCTGCCACTATTGTAAACAGGGACGACTCAAACGATTCACCCTTCCCTCCAGACAGTCTGGGAAACCTCTCCCTTGGGTTCCTTGCCGACGGCCATACAGTCTGGCTTTAATGCCCAGTTAAGTAAGTCCAGAGCATAAGGAGAGGCCACATTGCCCATTTCTGAATTAGGGGGCCCAGATGGGGGTACCCTATCGTTGCCCAGACATAGAACTACAGAGAGAAATAATGACCGGACGGAAAGGTAGCACCGAGGCACCAGGACAATTACAAGCAGCCTTTCGGAAGATATTTCAAAGCGGGGACTACGCGAGGAAAGAGCGGGGGGCGGGGGGGTTTGCTGGAATACCTCTGTGAAAAAGCAGGTCTTTCAACCGAGCATCTTTCAAAGTGGTAGCGTTAAGCTCCTCGACGGGCATCCTCGGCCCCTTCTCCGCTCGAGTCTCCGGGAGCCCCGCTGCGAGCAGAGGAGCATCGCTTCGGGCTTCTTCCAAGCAATGCTCGACCGGATTCCCTTCGCTCGCCTAGGCGGCGGCGGCGGCGGCTCTCTCCACCTCCAGACGACGACGGCAGCCAGCCAGCCTTAAGACCGGGGTGCTCCGAAGCGCAGGGTCGGCGAGAGTCGCTGGCCCGGAGAAGAACCAGGGCCCCGAATGGGGAACCAGGGAAGGAAGGCGGAGTGGAAGAAATGCTTCTCGGGGGCCTTTCATGCTTCCCGGACGGAGGCGGAGCCCTCGAGACGCCTCTCGACCGCCCTAAAAGCCACCGACCGCGGGGCCAAAGTTCCCGCCGGCAAGACAAGGCAACACGGACCGAGGCGCCGCCGTCTCAACGAGTCCGCCGGGAAATAAAACCGCGCGCTCCCCGAGTTAAGAGCCGCCCGGTCGACAAGAGCCCCCTTCGTTGTTGTTTTTTTAAAGGCTGGAGAAGGGAGGGGAGGGGGGAAGTTGAATAAGGAGTGAGGGGAAAGGAAGGCGAAGGCGACGCCGCTCTTACCAAGTTCCCGCCCGCAACCGCCTCGCCTGCTTTCGGCCGAAGCCCAACGGAGACTTCGCGAGCTTCTTTTTACCTTCCGCCTTTCTTCTCCAACGCCACGCGTGCGTCACTCCGAGCCCCCGGGGCAAGCGCGGGGAATCGCAGGAGCCGCTCTAGGAAGAGCCTTGGCGGGACTCCCTCCCCGCTCTCTGGCTATTGGGAAACGCTTGCACGTGTCCTCCGCCGGCGGCGGCTGGGCGGCGCGCGGCTGAAATTCCGTCGATCCCAGCAGCTGCTGTTCGTTGCTAAGGTGGAGATCGCGGCAACCTTCCGTCCCGTCGCCCGGCCGCTGGCCGGTTTCTGTACGAAGCTTAAAAGGATAGTTTGGCAGCCTGCCAGGCTTTGAGGCAATCGTTTTGCCTGCCCGGCTTTTCAAAAAAAGAAAAGTGGTGTGTGTGTGTGTGTGTGTGTGTATAATAGACGCAAGTGTGTTTCGGTGGAATTGTGAATAAAATTCCTAAAGAGGAATTATTGAGTCTGTCATTTGCACCTCTATAACTGTCTGGTTCGGTTCTGCAACCCAACAAGAAAAACACAGACTTCAGAGGATAATTAGAACTGCAGAAAAAATAATTGCTACCAACCTGCCATCCATGGAGGACCTGTATACTGCACGAATCAAGAAGAGGGCCGTGAAAATATTTACAGACCCCTCGCATCCTGGACATAAACTGTTTCAACTCCTACCCTCAAAACGACGCTATAGAGCACTGCACACCAGAACAACTAGACACAAGAACAGTTTTTTCCCGAAGGCCATCACTCTGCTAAACAAATAATTCCCTCAACACTGTCAAACTATTTACTGAATCTGCACTACTATTAATCGTCTCATAGTTCCCATCACCAATCTCTTTCCACTTATGACTGTATGACTATAACTTGTTGCTGGCAATCCTTATGATTTATATTGATATATTGACCATCAATTGTGTTGTAAATGTTGTACCTTGATGAACGTATCTTTTCTTTTTATGTATACTGAGAGCATATGCACCAAGACAAATTCCTTGTGTGTCCAATCACACTTGGCCAATAAAAATTCTATTCTATTCTAAATGTATGAATCTGCCTATCTACCTATTCCACTTTCCAGTTTGGAACAAATAGCCACGACTTCTGTATGTAATTTATATATAGTCCTCTCTGGATCATGGACTCGCATGTAATGACAGCCTAAGCCATTAAAACTGGATCTCTGTGAACAGCCTAATTTAAACTCCGTTTAACAGCAGATAAAGAAATGATTTGGATTCAAACACCTAATCAAGACACACAGCTGTCATTTTTCTTAGTATAATCTAACACAATTTGTGCCAAGTTCTTAAGGAAAAAAAGCAGCGTAGATATATAATACTCTCTGTTTTTTAGACCTTGGAAAACTATAGTATAAGGTTTGGCACCATAGACTTTCTACAATGTCAAAAAGAATAGTTTCGAATAAGCACAGGTGGAATTAAAACAACACACTGACTTTTACAAGAGAGGAAAAGTGGAAAAATTATCCTACAGGAGGGTCTGAGATTTGTAATACGTTACCATAGCACCACATCCATCTTTTTAAAAGCATACTGCTTTGTGAGATTGATCTCTTATCAAATTGGGGACGAGGAGAGAGTTGAATAGACAGAATTTTCGAATCACAGACTTCTCAAGTATTCAAACAGGCATTAGCATTATAAAAATCATTTCATTTTTTCCTCTTTATATTACCTTTTAATAATCAGAAAGCTAACATATAAGGGACCAAGCCCCTATAGACTAGATTTAAGTGGTGTCATCAGGAAGTACCAAGGGATTATTTTATGGCAGGAAGGGGTCCAGGATATGAAGATCATGTGATGTGTGACTCCAGCCACACTGGCACATGTCCCATAGGCATTCATCTATTGCAGGCAAAGTGAGCCCTGAAAGAACACCTGCCTGCCTGCCTGCCTGCCTCTCTCTCTCTCTCTCTCTCGCACACGCACACACACCTATATACAAATTTCTCCTAATTTCCACTTGATCATTCTGGGCATTAATTTCCATATACTGGTTTTTAAATTCTGTAGATACCACATGAAAAAAAGTTTTGGCAGTTGTAGGGAAACAAACTCAATCTACCAGTATCTTATCTTGTCTTTTCTCTTCTCTTCTTATGGCCAGGGCAAATGAAAGTCAGATGAGGTTATAAAAATATTTTTTACTTTTCAAAATTTATAATGTTTTAATGAGGTGTAGTAAGATGCCTAGTAAGGTGCCAAGGAATGTCTTGAGGAGTCCAGAGTCTTGCAAACACATTACAGTTGATTCCAGGGCTAGATAAACAAAAGAAGATGAGGAAACATTTTAAAAGGAAATAGAAAGAAATTTAACTGTTCCTCTTTTTATCATTTCAAATAATATTTTAGTTTTAATGTGATTAGGTGTGAGCAAGTAAACAGATGGCACCAGCTTGAAGATTAGAAACAGAAGCCAGAAGAAATAAGTTTGGAGGAAGGATTCAAAATGAAAGTCGTGTTTAGGCATCTATATTAACTCAGCATTAAAGCTTCTTTTTTAAAAATGATATTATTAATAACTACTTTAAAAACTAACATAATTTAAAAAAAATAATCTTTCCAAGGCTTGACTTAAAATTTCATTTCATAGATATTCAACAGCTGTGCTTGATCCACACCATCCACATGGATCCACCCACAGGCTATATACTTCCATGAAATGCCTCATCTGGCTGAGGTCATTATGCTTTGCAGAAAGAATGAACCCCACCCTTTCAAAAGTTATTTTAAGATTAAGATTGAGATGTATCCACATGGACATGGAAGATCAAGTTTTAAAATCCTATTTTATCCATGAATGGCCTTTACTTTTAGAACAATTTACTTCATTTATAAATACAGAAATGAAAAAGAAGTTCTACTTACTGTCAGAAATAGTAAAATTTAATTTGTAAATTTATACTGAAAATTCTAGCTTTGCGAATGAGAATAATACGCATACACTCCGTATTTTCAAACTTCACAATAATGTTGATATATATGTAGATTAGAATTATTTTGAAAAAATAAAATCTGTACAACACGTCAGCCTATTTCCTTGGAAGGTTATACCGTATATGGCAGCCTATGTCCTTGCAACAACCAAACCAAGAGAGTAGACACAAACTGTCAAAGACAGATGGAGAAGCAATCCATTTGAGAAGTGAGGCAAAGCTAACTTAACAAATGTCTCATTTAGCAACATAAATTTTGGGCTCAACTGTGGCGATAGGTTGAGGACTACCTGTACTGAAGAAAAAGTACAAAAATACTTGTTACAAAGCATGATTTTCCTAGCTTGAATTCTTTCTAACTAAAACTAAAACATTTTTAGATTTATGAGAAAAAGTTGCTGCACATCTATCAGATAATTGCCACACAACTATTTCCCTAGATAACATGCCAAAACATCCAACTCTCCAAATACAAAAAACAGATTTCAGTACTTTTGAAACAAGACTGCAACACAGAATATATTTTCTTGCTCTATAAATCTAGTGTTCATTTGTCAGTGTTCTCCCTGTTCCTCAAGATAATAAAGGACTAGCTACTTACATCATAAGGGGGAGGGGAATTTTATTTTGAAGCTGTTATATCAATACATGAATTATTTTTTGAAACATTACCAATTTAACAGGAAAAAAAAAACTTCATATCGTAGTCAACAACAAATGTTGTTTAGATGCTACATCATTGAATACATACAAACCTACATTCTTCATGGAGAAACACAGTATCAATGAAGGAGTAGATCGAAAATTGCACAATATCAAACAGAATATTTCCTAGAAGAGTGTTTCCTAGAAAAAGCAGTATCAGATCTTAAATTCTAATCTAGACTGTGGAACAAGCTAAGGGAGGAATGAAAGAGGTCTATTTTTAAAACATAAAATGGATCCTGTAGCTTAATTCACAAGAGATGAAATGAAGAGGTACCATTAACCTAATGTCATGGATCAGAGTGCCTTTTTGCCTTTTGTGATTAATTTAGCAATCTGTCTTTTACCTATGATGCCTTCTATGGGATAGTGGACTTGGTTGATTTCAGAAACGTGAAAGATTGGTTAATACTTGGATGGGAAATTCTAGGGCTAAGGGATGGATGGAAAGTTAAAAACAACAAGGTAGCAGAAGAAGATGGTGGTGGCAAACAGCATTTCCATAATACAACCAAGAAAAACTGCATGGATGCAATCATTAGAGTCAAGCTGGCCTACGTTTTCAAGGTTGATTTGAGGAAGTATTAACTTTTCAATCTTCAGTTTATGACTTAAATCATTTCATTCTAACAGAGAATAAATAAACAAGACCCTTTATTCTTCCTTTTGATTTCTTTTCCTCCCTTCATAGATGAGAAAAGAGCATAAATACAAAAATTAAAAAAATCCAAACTACCCTTGAAGCATTAAAGTTAAAACAACTGAAATCCAGTTTAGATTTATGTAAGCAATACGAGACAAGGAATCTGTAATATTGTATTATTCAAAGAAAGTGAAATTTCTGATAAGCAAAATTCATCTAGAATATTTTGTGAGAAACACATATTTCACCCTCCAAACAAGCAAACTTTTCCCATCAAGATCAGAAAGTTATTGTTAAGTGACAAATAAGATTAAGGTTGGCATCTTGAGGGAATCATGCTTTGCAAATGTTTCCTGTAGAATATCATCTTATTTCTTTAAACAAAACTTGTCTTTTATTTATTTTATTGATTGATTGATCAAATTTTAAAACTGCTCATCTCCCTGACAAAGAGATTCTGAGCAGATAAAATATCAAACCATTAAAACAATATATAAAATTTAGCAGGCAAAGATGAATTAACAATCAGAGTGAAAGCTGATTTAAAAAGTAGGGAGAGAGTGCTAACCAGCCTCATGGCTTCATATTTCTATGAGCAAGAATATTTATACCTTTCCAGAAAACCAGGAGAGTGGAGGGCCCGCCTAACTTTCAGGGGGTGAATGTCCCACAGGGTTGAGACAAGGGCAGAGAAGGCTCTTTTCCTGGACCGTTCCAGTCAGAATTCTTTAGCTGAAGGGGTCCACAACTTGCCTTCCCTGCCTGATTAGATAAGAAGGACTGATGTAATGAGATGAAGACAATTCCATGGAGATATATAAAACAGAAAATGTATTAGGTTTTAAACTTTGTTATACTTTTATACTCCATTTCTGGAATACAAAATAATGCATTTATACCTCTTTATTTTAAATAAATGCCTTTTGTAAAGTTAATTTTGCTGCCCTTTCTATAGGACCTAAGGCCTGAAACATGTTGATCTTTACAGCAATTGTTTTTCACTCACACCAGGGATCACCTCTCCTTATGTTTTTGATTTCCTTGGAGGAGAGGTGTGACAGAAATGTAATATACAGATTAAAATATGAGTAAAGCATTTCTCACTGCAGATTAATACAGCATAATATAGAAAAAAGGGAATGTGTAGCCTGGTTTGGGATAATTGATTCAGGGGTGTTTTTTTTTCCATGTGAGACAATCCCTAAATGCCAGATTGGGCAAG
Source organism: Ahaetulla prasina (assembly GCF_028640845.1). Classification (NCBI taxonomy): domain Eukaryota; kingdom Metazoa; phylum Chordata; class Lepidosauria; order Squamata; family Colubridae; genus Ahaetulla; species Ahaetulla prasina. The sequence continues at coordinate 63,384,393 of NC_080541.1, read as the reverse complement.
AATAAAAATTCTGTGTAGGCAACTATAATGTTAAACATTAGTTTAGAGTTACTTTCATTCAATTCAATTACTGGCTAATCAGTCATTCTTTTGATTTCTTTATAACCCTTAACCAGAATGGCCCAAATGATTTCCTCCTTTTACAGGAATTAGATATCTTTGCATTATGGCTACTTGGTGAAATGAGCTAATATCTTTGGCTACGCCAGACTTCCTCATGAAGTAACAGGAAAAACCACACATGCAAAGCCAGTCAACAAAAAAGACTGGAAATAAAACTGTTAATTGAGCAGGTGCCTTTAGTACACAGCACTCCTTTTTTACATTGCTGTGATGTGGCTTCATCTGGAGTATGGATGTGTGTCAACTTGTGGAGGAGCATGCCTTAAGACAGAGGAACTGAACAGCCAGGTGTGCCTTACAATAGCTCTTTGATCTATAGCCAGTTCTTTTGTAATATTAAGCCTATGTCTGAACTATAGCACACTAAAATATAAGTGAGGGGATACTCTGAACTATTCCATAATGCAAACAACAAGATGGAAATAAAATGCCAACCTACAAATTTTACTTCATGTGTCACAGATGAAAATAATTTATATCCCACCTTCATTTTGTACAATTTAATAATGGTGCTGCTTTTATTTTGTTCCAAAACAGCAGCCCTGAGAGGTGACCCTGGACTGAGAGAAAACGACTGACCAAAGTCACCCATCCAGGTTTTTATGCTTAAAGGAGAATTATAACTCACTCTCTCCCAGGGTGACAATCTTTATAAAACACTGGTTGTAATTAGTTCTGCAAAACTTCATTGGAATTCTTAAGGGCTACTGAGACTTATCAAAATGATGCTCCTATCTTTCAGAATTTTTCTGGAGATATCTGTATATGGATCATGTGGTTGCCTATGCTGCAACTTTGAAGGTTTCTAATATTAGAGACATTTAAAGTCTCTGACACAGGTTTTACTGTGCTGTCATTTAATTTACAGAAAAATATTAATTCATACAAACCCAGCAGCAATGTTTATCTGCGTATTCAGCAGACTTTACTATTTAAATAAAAACTAGACTTAGTAAAGAAGCATTTCAAGATGTTGGCAATGTATTTTATGCAAGCATTTTTGTACTTATTTATTTGATGAACAGCACAGTTGATCATGACTCAATATCAATCATGAATCCTCTATTTCTATTTAAGAAGTAGTGACAGTGCTTAGGATTTTCTTCCATTAATTATCAAAAGAAGACTTCATCCTTATTCTTTTCTTTCTATTCAAGCAGTAAAAAAAAAGATGCATTAGAGATCTGCATTAAAAATCTGAGACAGCACCTCATTTATTATCTTTCCATAGAGATATCACAGCTAAAAGTGAATAACAAAGACAGAATTAGCAGGGGTGCAACCACTCCAGCATCTCTGCAATGCAAGTATTTTATTCTTTCTTGACATAAAAACTAAAAGCCATGTTGTTGAAATATATGTCACTAAACAAACCATTAACAGCATTTTACTTACAAAAGGCGTATTCATTTTTCTTCTACAATTAGTCCCTTTGGGGCTACAGCATAGCTCATAATAGGTAAAATATTCACTTGCCTAAACTGAATTGTTAGCAAGTCATCTAGCACAGATGGTGAAAGAGAAACAGGATGTAGAGCAGGGGCGAGTTTCAAAACCCATTGCTACCAGTTTGCTCATGAGTGCATGCACATTTGCTCATACGACGCTTCTGCGCATGTGCAGAAGTGTCTGGGCAGGTGGGCGGAGCCTCCCACTGCTGCCGCTACCAGGGAGAACCAATAGCAACCAACCAATGATGTAGAGTACTAAGGAACTGTAAATAGTATGGGCTTCTAAGATGACTTGTCCTAAATAAAAATACCTATCTATTTGTCATGATAAAATTATTAATGTTATTGTTTTCTATTCCCTCATTATCTGTTTTTAAAAACCCTAATTTAACTTTAAACAGGATTCAGAAAAGGCCAAGAGAGGTCTTGGCAGCACATGTGTCTTTTACATCTATGTAACTGCATATTTAAATACAAAAATCTCTGCATTGGATAGTAATGCTATCAGTTTTCCTACCAGTGAAATTTGTTAGATCAGAAGTTGTTTGGATAACAGCGATTTGCCAAGTCCATTTACTGCAACAAACAAGTATTTTAGAAGGATTCTTCTGTCTAGACTCAGTATATTAACTATGTCAACATTGCTTCTAAAGGCAGGGTTAAGGGGGCTTTTAGGGTTTTTATTGCTATTTTTTAAAAACCAAGTTGATTGACTCATTTCGAACCACCTTCTATTGAAGCTACCTTGCCTTGGTAGGAAAGTGGAAAACACCTGCTGTTTTTAAAACTTTGCTGAACTTTGCCACAGTTAGAAACTAGACATTTCATGGTATTGTGAGCCAGCTAAAACCACACAACAACAGACGCTTCCTGACTCACTCAGATGCAGAAACTATGCACAGTTATTGCAGACAGCTCTGAGCCACCCCTGAGTGTTGATTCCAACCACAAAGGAGAAGCAAGAATGCCATATGTCTGTCTGCGCAATACTTCATAATCTTGCTTTGGGTTTCATAGTGTGTCTGGCTGAGAGAGACAAACATTTTTATGCCAGTTCTACTGCTGTTAACAAAAGCTTCAAAGTATTAAAATTATGAATGTAATTAATTAAATATGGCATGCATAAATATTACTCAAATATTAAACAGTCTTCCCAGTTTAGAGTAATTGAAATAAAGTTTATTTATTTACAGTCATTATTTTCTTTACACAACTCAGTACTGTAGTGATTTTAGACTTGGTTTTAGACTTAAATCAGCCCCCACCCAAATTTTCATGGGGGGGGTAACTTTGTGTTACTTACACTATCCCTCATCCCAACCTACTTCATTAGGGTTGTTATGAAATATTGTCATATATGCAACCTTGAAATCTCAGCAAAAATATGAGCACAAGAAGCAATAAACACGCTATTCATTTAACAGAATATTTTCTCAAATTCCAGTGACATCAGACAGGCAGCTTGTTAATACTCTACATCTTTATGCACAGACTGGGAAAAACTGAATTATTTTTTGATGGATGAAATAGAAATAACCTAATTACTGGAATATATAAACAGTATAAAATTAAAATTAAATTAAATAAGATAGAAACAAGTAAATTGCCCGGGAAGAAAAAAAAATCTGCAATGAGTGAAAACCTGGAGATAGAAATAAGCATAAACTGGATCTTGTAATACAGGTAAATCCTCAACTTACTCAACAACTGACAGATGACCTGAATGAGTTTTACTGCAGGTTTGAAAGGAAACTACAGCCACCTATCTCCACAACCCACATCTCAGACACACCAACAACAGCCAAGTCTCCTACAACTGACCCCATTTCATTGGGTTTACAACCCCTAGTGATCACAGAAAAGGAAGTGCAGGACCTATTTCACAGACAAAAGCCAGGAAAAGCTCCAGGCCCAGACAAGATAACTCCTTCTTGCTTAAAAGTCTGTGCTGACCAATTGGCCCCCATCTTCACCCATATTTTCAATAAATCACTAGAGATGTGCTATGTTCCTTCTTGCTTCAAATGCTCTACCATCATCCCAGTGCCAAAGAAGCCCACCATCAAGGAACTGAATGACTACAGACCAGTTGCTTTAACATCTGTAGTCAAGAAAACCTTTGAAAGGCTAGTGCTTTCCTACTTGAAAACCATCACGGATCCGCTGTTAGACCCCTTGCAATTTGCATACCGAGCAAATAGATCAACAGATGATGCTGTTAATATGGCTCTGCACTACATCCTACAACATCCTGAGTCTCCAAAGACCTATGCAAGGGTCCTTTTTGTAGACTTTAGTTCAGCATTCAATACCATCATTCCAGACATTCTTCTAACTAAGCTAAACCAGCTACAGATACCAGAACAGGCTTGTAAGTGGATCACAAGCTTCCTAACAAACAGGAAGCAGCAGGTGAAGCTAAGCAAGATCACATCAAATACCTGTACAATTAGCACAGGGGGCCCCCAAGGCTGTGTGCTCTCCCCACTTCTCTTCTCTCTGTATACCAATGACTGCATCTCCAATGATCCATCTGTTAAGCTACTGAAGTTTGCAGATGACACAACAGTGATTGGTCTCATTCGAGACAATGACGAATCCGCATATAGACGAGAGGTCAAACGACTAACCTTGTGGTACAACCAAAACAATCTGGAACTGAACACACTCAAAACCGTAGAAATGGTGGTAGACTTTAGGAGAAACCCTTCCATACTTCCACCTCTCACAATACTAGACAACACAGTATCAACAGTAGAAACCTTCAAATTTCTAGGTTCTATCATATCGCAAGATCTAAAATGGACCGCTAACATCAAAAACATCATTAAAAAAGGACAACAAAGAATGTTCTTTCTGCGCCAACTCAATAAGCTCAAACTGCCCAAGGAGCTGCTGATTCTGTTCTACAGAGGAATTATTGAGTTTGTCATTTGCACCTCTATAACTGTCTGGTTCGGTTTTGCAACCCAACAAGAAAAACACAGACTTCAGAGGATAATTAGAACTGCAGAAAAAATAATTGCTACCAACCTGCCTTCCATTGAGGACCTGTATACTGCACGAATCAAGAAGAGGGCCGTAAAAATATTTACAGACCCCTCGCATCCTGGACATAAACTGTTTCAACTCCTACCCTCAAAACGACTCTATAGAGCACTGCACACCAGAACAACTAGACACAAGAACAGCTTTTTCCCGAAGGCCATCACTCTGCTAAACAAATAATTCCATCAACACTGTCAAACTATTTACTGAATCTGTACTACTATTAATTTTTTCATAGTTCCCATCACCAATCTCTTTCCACTTATGACTGTATGACTGTAACTTGTTGCTGGCAATCCTTATGATTTATATTGATATACTGACCATCAATTGTGTTGTAAATGTTGTACGTTGATGAACGTATCTTTTCTCTTATGTACACTGAGAGCATATGTACCAAGACAAATTCCTTGTGTGTCCAATCACACTTGGCCAATAAAAAATTCTATTCTATTCTATTCTATTCTATTCTATTCTATTCTATTCTATTCTATTCTATCCTCAACTTACGATCACAACTGGGATCAGAATTTCTGTTGTTCAACAAGATGTTTGTTAAGTGAATCATGTCTAATTTTATGACCTTTTCTGCCATGGTTAGTAAGTGAATCAGATGATTGTTAAGTGAATCCAATTGACTTATCAGAAGCTGGCTGGGAAGATTGCAGATTGTAATTGTGACCATGGGGCTGGTGCAATAGTCATAAGTCTATGTCTAAGTCTAAGTCTAATGTCTAAGTCTAAGACTAGTCATAAGTCACTTTTTTCAGTGCCATTGTAACGTTAAATGGTTGCTAGATGAATGGTTGTAAGTTAAGGACTCTCTGCAAAGAGGATTGAAACAAGAATTTGCCATATTAACAGCCTGCATTTTAGAAAGCCTGCAGGAAGAATGTGAATTGTGGAGGATTAAATAGCCATGGTAAAGAAATAACCTATTAGATGTCTATGCAGATTCTCAGTCATCCAGGTTAAGATTGTCCCAAAGGTTCTTTTTTCAAGAGGCAACTGGACTGTAACCTACTAATGACCAGATCTTGTTGCCACTTACAGTTGATGGCAAGCTACATCTGTGCTTTAAAAGAAGAGGAGGCCTCAGAGCAGCTACAACATTACTGCCATTCTGTGTTTCAAAAGCAAGAATGTAATCAAAACCCTCATCAAATATGATGGGAAGTGAAAGCATACGTTTATTAAAACTGGATAGCCGGCAGATAGTTGGTATCACAAATTCTGTCTTCTAATGTTGCTCTGGATCTTTTGGGGCCTGCTCAATGAGCAATATTAGTCCAACAGTCTTCTGAAATAACAACTTGATAAGGTCTGAATAAGACCTCATTAATAATCTATTCTTACCACTCATAACATTTAAGAGTATACTTTTCCAAACCTGGCTTCTATGTAAAAATATTTCTGAAGGCTTTATGAGAAACATTTTCCACTGGTTTCACTTACTGGGAGAATAAAAATTCCATCTCCTGTTTGGAGCAATCTATTCTAATCACATGACTAAAGTTAAAAGAATTTAAACCTGGCAAGCTCCTAATCCTTAGTAAGAAGGAGGATTTTGTGCCAAGCTTAATAAATCTTCAAGAAAAAAAGTTTTAAATTCTTAGTTTCAGCAGTTGGCATAAGCTAAACTGAGCACAGTGGTTTAAAAAAAACCTATATTCAACAATAGTACTCTATTCCTCTTTAACAAAAACTGTCTGTGGAACATTAAGACCCTCACAATTTTGATCCTTTGTCCACTTTTGCTAAAAAGACTAAACAAATCTACCAGTGGGTTATCAAGTTTATAGAAAACAGCAAACATTTCTAGTATATCCTGATTATTAGTGTAGACCAGTATCGGCGAACCTATGGCACATGTGCTGGAAGCAGCACGCAAAACCATCCCATGAAGAATGCGCAACCTCGCCGGCTCCCTCCAGGTTCCTGTGATCAAACATGCACCGGTCAGCTGACCGTCGCACGTGGGGGAGCAGCGGAACCTGGAAGAGTGGCGTTCCGGCACACATGCGCAGGCCGGCACCTGACCTTCTGGGTTGACGTTGCGCGCATGCGCGATGGCCAGCTGTTTGTCAGGCACACTTCCATGCCGGTAGCCAGGTGTTTGGGTGCTGGCTTGCGCATGCTCAATGGACCACCACTCTTCCAGGTATCGACCCTCCCATGAATGTGAAGGCCAGCAGGGCCGTGTATACCTCGCGGGATGGTTTTGCATGCCACTTCCGGCATGCAGGCCAGCACACGGGAACACCAAAGGTTCGCCATCATGGTGTAGACCCTGGAAAAGGGAAGGAAGAGAGCGAGGGAAGGAAGATTAACTTCCGTGTGAGTTTTTAGCAATATTGATATTTATGTATCTGTTTCTTATATGAAGCACATATGGTCTTTGATCCAGAACCAGACCTTCTTGTTTTCATTAATCCCAACTATGGGATTCATCTCTTTTTCTTAAAGATTATGAGATTTGCCCCCTCTTTTGTTTTGGAAGATAATGGAGAGCTTCCCTAGAAAAGAAAGGGCCTGTTCATGACAACATCTGTGAATTGTTTAGCATATCTTGCCCCTTGCTTAGCGCCAAAGGGGGCCTTCTGTGAATGGAATGACTTTTCAAACCATGGAATGTTTCTGATCTAGCAGAATACTTTCGTTGGCAGAGTTCACCAATTCTACCCTTCAATCCACTTGCTCCCAGGAAATCCATTCCAAAGGGCTGAATAACTTCTAAATATAATTGGTCATTTTTTTTCACCAGTCAGAACATTGTGAGTAGAATTTCACTCATTCTGGAACTTTATTCTGTTACAAAGCTCTTGGCGGTAGGAGTGAGGGACCCATACCCTAGTATGGTAATTCTAAAACAAACGTTTCTGTTCTCAATTTCACATATAAGAATCTTCTGATCCCAATATTTCTTTGGCCTAAGCTCACCAAATATGATAAAAAGTTCCTTCTTTACAATTACATTTCCAACATTCATTTGAGATATCCTTATACATCTTTGATAATTTGTCAGACATTAAGTATCAATGATACATCAGTTTGTAAAAGTTTTTTTAAAATTATAGTTCAGTGTAAATTTCAGTCTGTTTGTCCACATGTGTTCCCATTGCTTAAGCATTATATTATACCAAAAATTCTTTGTCCAATGAATCATGCCATACTTGAAGGTATTTGTCTTGGGAAGCAGACATTACTTGTAGAAATTTTCCCCATAGGATTATAAAACATGGCATGATGAGAAAAACAAAATGATGCCCACTCTGATGAAACATGTATAATATAGCAGGTTACTTTCTTGAACTATCATTTTTATTGTGAGGATGATTCCAGCTCTTTTAGTTGCAATCAAATAGACATTGATATCAGTGTGGTGTTTGATGGCTTTGCAGTTGAGAAATTGTTGTTTTACATATCTGCCTTTTCTGACTCCCATCTCAACATTCCCTAATACATTAGAAAAAGAAAACTTAATTTGAATGATTTAAACAATTTAATGACATGAAAAAGAAAAAAATTAATTAATGTTACCCCAGTAAATTCCCTAGTAAAAATTAAGCTGTCTTAAAACTGAAATAGCTTCCCCAAATTTGGAAATGATAATGCTTCTACCCTCCTAAATTTGCATCTGGTTTCAGAGGGATTAAATGAATTGTTTGGATCTGATAATGAGCAAAGTTTTCAGGTATTAACATGGTTAATGTCAACCTTATTGTTAGCACCCAAAGGTGCTTTTTCAAGAGGCAACTGGGTTTTCTGGGGTTTTTTTTCTTTGAAGACGTTTTGTTTCTCATCCAAGAAGCTTCTTCAGCTCTGAAGAACCAGAAAGTCCAGTTGCCTTTTGAAAAAGCACCTTTGAGACAACCATGATCTGGATGACTGAGCATCTCTACGGACTTATTGTTAGCAGTTTCTTAACTGTTGTAGCACAATTACGCTATTTTACTATTATATTTAACAGACCATTGGGTTGATTTACTTTAAGTCAAAAATAGTTTATATCATGGCATCAGGATTCCCCTACTGAAAGTTGAAAGGATAATAAAAAAAAATCCAAATGGACAAACATTTAGGCCTATCTATTTGGATACTGCCTTCAGTTTCGGTATTGAGAAAAAAATTAGCCAAACTCTCAGGATCTGAATCTGCACTTTTGAGTTGGCAGCTAATGTGGCTTTCAATGCTTCAATATAACCAACGATGCCATGTTGTGGCCTGGAGGAGTTGATAAACACATTTCTTTCAGTAATCTGATTTATTTTAAATGGACCCTTGTATTACATAATGTTTTATCTGATTTATACCCTGCTTTTTGTACAGGAACTCAAGATGGCACATACCCTCCTATTGTCCTTGACTGCTACTTAATTCTTGACTTTTTTTAATTTTATTTTGTCACAACAATATACGCAAACATTAACATAAAACAACATATCATATAAACATATATATAAGCAAACGTATGCAACAACTATATTAATTTGATCTAATGAAAGGGAACAATAGGATAGGAACGGTAGGCACTTTTGTGCTCTTATGCACGCCCCTTATAGTCCTCTTAGGAATGGGGTGAGGTCAATAGTAGACAGTTTTTGGTTAAAGCTTTTGGGATTTTGAGAAGAGACTACAGAGTCAGGTAGTGAATTCCAAGCGTTACCAATTCTGTTACAGAAGTCATATTTTCTGCAATCAAGATTGAAGCATTAAGTTTGAATCTATTGTTTGCTCTTGTATTATTGCAATTGAAGCTGAAGTAGTCTTTTACAGGAAGGACATTGCAATAGATGATTCTGTGTGTTAAACACAGGTCTTGTCGGAGTCGGCTGAGTTCTAAGTTTTCTAATCCCAGGATTTCAAGTCTGGTGGCATAAGTATTTTGTTGTGTTCAGAGGAGCGGAGAACTCTTCTTGTAAAATATTTCTGGACACGTTCAATTGTATTAATGTCAGAGATGTGGTATGGGTTCCAGACAGTTGAGCTGTATTCAAGAATAGGTCTAGCAAATGTTTTGTATGCTCTGGTTAGTAGTGTAGAGTTTTTGGAAAAGAAGCTGCGTAAAATTAGGTTTACAACTCTTAGAGCCTTTTTTGCTATGTAGTTGCAGTGGGCTTTGGCACTTAGGTCATTTGATATGAAAACTCCAAGGTCTTTAACAGGGTGGGGGTCATCTGTAAGGTAATGCCCCTCAAGCTTGTCCATCAAGACTTCTATATACAACCAACCCTTCATCCTTTGTCCCCTATCTGTTGTAGTCCATCAGTCCTAAGAAATGTGTCCCAATAACGGCTGTTTTCAATGTGTCACTTGGTAATACAATACTAGTATTAAGTCAATGATAAGCATTATATATGTTTTTCTACCTTGAAATAAGCCATTTGCACCATATTTTGTATATCCAAGACAAAACTGAAGATTTGTTCTAAACAAATAGCTTTACAATATTGCCCTGCTAAAGAGAAAAACCGCAAGAAACAATACAATGTCCCTATTAAACAGGAAAACTTTATAACATTATAAATATGTACTCCTTATATAAATGAGGTTATTAAAAAATTCATATCCCACCAGAAGCAGGATGTTTGATATCCTAAAATCATATGTTTTGTGATAATTTACATTAGATATACCATATCTGGGCTGCAAAACTCCAGACAATTACTATACCAAAAAGCCTATCATTTTGCCCCCATTTAGTAAAATGGAGAGATTTTTCTTTTCTTTTCTTTTTTTTTGCAATCCAGATATGGTATGCTTAATTTAAAAATGACATTCCCATTGGACAAGGAAATTATAGCCTAACACTTCAGGGAGGCATTTGACAATTAATACTCAAATATCATAAATGGTTAAGATTCGAGGTAACTTTATCAGATTAAAATATATTATACCATAATCAAGTTCTTAACCTCTATGGTACTCCAAATATTTTTTTTAAAAATTGATTGAAGGAGACTAGTAAGATTCCCCCTTTATCAACTGTTCCATTCCATAGTTTGATGAGTTTAGCCATCCATTCTGATCTCATTTTTTTTTAAAAGCAATCAATAACAATGCAAGTTGTGCTGAGCTAAACCTTGCCTACTATCAAAACTGAGCTCCTCTAATTGTAATGGGCAGCAAAAGACATGAGGGGAAAAGGAAGGAAAAAAAATATAAACATATTTGTAGAATTCAGTCAGTGACTTATATCCCTTCCTAGTCAGCATTCCTTTTTCTGCTGTCTGAAGCAATTAAAATTTAATCCTAAAAGCATTTTAGAAGGCTGTCAGGTTTAAAATACAAAACAAAGGTGGGTGGCAGTTATTTGTCACTAAAAGTAAACAAATTTATGCAGCTTACATTGTATGCTCTGGGATAAAACATGTCAGTAAAAGATGTGTTTGCAATGTATTAGAAATTAGTCTTAATAACAAACTCCAGCCCTCTGTTCCAGGAAAGCTGGCTAGACAGGTACATATTAGGTGCTGAGGATGTCTGGATGGTATGGAAATCACACTGTATACATTTGACCATTGTCAATGGGACAAGATGTGCACGGAGTTCATTCTTATTCTAAGCCAGAAAGGAGACCTTGTGTGCATTAGCCTTTTTTGCTGAAAGGCTGCCATATTTGTCAATTTAGACATACGTTCCGATAAGCTCTTACTCAGTTATCTAATATTTCACCAGGCAGTAGAACTAAAGGTTAAGCAGCACCTAATAACCTATATGGACAGGAAATCTTGAATGCTGTCAAGCTCTGCATAAAAGCTCAAAATGCTTGGAACAGAAGTTCACAGCAGGCATTTTGTTCATTCCTAAGGAAAATGTTGAATTAGGGGGGAAAACCTTTCTAGACTTCAGAGCAAATAGTTATAACATACAGTAAACCAGAAAACAAATATGTAAAAGTTTTTACTGGGGCTTTGCATGCATTCTCCAACTGATTAGAGGTACTACTTAATTACAAATGAGAAAGAGAAAAATGAATTTTTTTGCTCTTTTTTATTTGTAATTGACTATTAATGAAAAGCAAGTGAAATCAAAGCAGTAAAAATTATATAGCTGCTTTGTTTTCTAAAGGCAAGCTTTAACAAAATCACTGAATCAGCTGGCCCATTTATGTCTTTACAAATATAATTAGGTTTCAAAACTATTAGTAAGGCTAATAAAGTTTGGACATATATTCATGTAAGCTGCAACTTTGTAGACCATAAAAAACAATGTAAACAAAAACGTAATAAAAAACCATCTCCCCAGAATGTTATGAATGCTGTTGTATCTGACCTGCAAATCTATCTCCTCTAAACTGTATAATATCCATATACAGTAGATAGAATACAATAGAATAGAATTCTTTATTGGCCAACTGTGATTGGACACACAAGGAATTTGTCTTGGTGCATATGCTCTAGGAGTACATAAAAGAAAAGATACATTCGTCAAGAATCATAAGGTACAACACTTAATGATAGTCATAGGGAAATCTTAAGGATACCAGCAACAAGGTTACAGTTGGTTGATAGGAACGATGAGAAGATTAATAGTAATGCAGACTTAGTAACTAGTTTGACAGTGTTGAGGAAATTATTTGTTTAGCACAGTGATGGCATTCAGGAAAAAAACTTCTTGTGTCTAGTTGTTCTGGTACGCAGTGCTCTATAGCGTTGTTTTGAGGGTAGGAGTTGAAACAGTTTATGTCCAGGATGCGAGGGGTCTGTAAATATTTTCACAGCCCTCTTTTTGATTTGTGCAGTATACAGGTCCTCAATGGAAAGCAGGTTGGTGGCAATTGTTTTTTCTGCAGTTCTAATTATCCTCTGAAGTCTGTGTCTGTCTTGTTGGGTTGCGGAACCAAACCAGACAGTTATAGAGGTGCAGATGACAGACTCAATAATTCCTCTGTAGAACTGGATCAGCAGCTCCTTGGGCAGTTTGAGCTTTCTGAGTTGGCGCAGAAGCAACATTCTTTGTGGTGTTTTTTTGATGATGTTTTTGATGTTGGGTGTCCATTTTAGGTCGTGAGATATGGTAGAACCTAGAAATTTGAAAGTTTCTACAGTTGATACTGTGTTGTCTAATACTGTGAAAAGTGGTAGTATGGGAGGGTTTCTTCTAAAGTCCACCACTATTTCTACAGTTTTGTGTGTGTTCAGTTCCAGATTGTTCTGGTCTCACCACGAGGCTATATATAAACTTGAATCAGTGATAGCTTTCAGCTGGCAAACTGTTTCACCCAAAGAATGCAATTTTGCAAATTTAGAATCAATGTGCATTTCAGGAGAGAACAGTGAAAGAGCCCAAGAATTAGCAAAATATAGGAAACTTCAGGAAATGATACGAATGCAATCAAAATCCCAGATCTGATATCTAAATTACTGAGTTACTATTATGCTATTTTTCTAAGATAAAAGATACAGACTCAGTAACCTAATTCAATTACAGCTTAAATATCAAGGATCTTATACATTTTTGATTGGTGGAGGAGACATCTAAAATATTAATAGTGGAAAAGGTAGCACTATGTACCATCATCACCATCACAGCATTCACATCATGAATAGAAGCTTCAAGGAAATCAAAGTTTACGTTTTCTAATTTGTACATTTTTGAAATATACATTTTATTTATTTGGCTTTTATTTATTTCTTTGCATACGGCAATTAATAGACAAACTGTATATTTGTATGAAATAATGAACCACACCATTTATTTCTTCTCTGAAGCCAGTAACGCAAATAAATTAGATCATGGAACAAAACATGAAACAGAACCCTTTCAGTAGTTTATTTGGCTCTAGAAAATGGAAGAAACTTCCAATTTCATTGCATAATGAATCTCTTAAATCCTCAAGAGCCTGAGGTACAGCAGAAGAGCAACTCTACAAAAAGTAGTTGGAGTCCTCAAAGCACTATCAAATATATAAAAATTTATAATTATAAATATATGAAAAGAATATGAATAAAAGAAAACATTAGGACAGGGATGGTAGGCACACTGGTGCGCTTATGCTCGCCCCTTATAGATCTCTTAGGAATGGGGTGAGGTCTACAGTAGACAGTATAAGGTTAAAGCTTTGGGGATTTAGGGAAGAAACCACAGAGTCAGGTAGTGCATTCCAGGCACTGAGAACTCTGTTATTGAAGTCATATTTTCTGCAGTCTAGTTTGGATAGGTTTACCATGAGTTTATATCTATTGTGTGCTCTTGCATTGTTTTGGTTGAAGCTTAAGTATTCATTGGCTGGTAGGACATTGTAGCAGATGATTTTATGTACTATGCTCAGGTCAGACTGAAGACAGTGAAGTTCTAAGTTGTCTAAACCCAAAATTTCAAGTCTGGAGGCATAAGGTATTTTGTTGCGAGCAGAGGAGTGGAATACTCTTCTTGTGAAATATCTCTGGACTCGTTCGATTGTATTAATGTCCGATATGCAGTGTGGGTTCCAGAAAAATGAGCTGTATTCAAGAATTGGTCTGGCAAAAGTTTTGAATGCCCTAGTTTGCAGTTCAATATTACTGGAGAAAAAGCTATGCAAGATTAGGTTAACAACTCTTAATGCTTTTTTAGCAATGCTGTTAACAGTGGCACTTAGATCATTTGACAGAGTGAGGGTCATCTGTTAGGTCATATCCATCCAGCTTGTATTTGGTGTTCTGATTTTTTTTTTTGCCAATGTGTTAGATAGCATTTGTTGGTTGAGATTTGGAGTTGCCAATTGTTTGACTATTCTGACACATAGTCGAGATCTTTTTGTAGAGTAGCAGCATTGCCAGTGTTGCTGAATAGTTTTACATCGTCCGCAAAGAGAACGCAGTTGTTTATAATATGATCACAAAGGTAATTTATATAAAGTATAAAGAGTGTGGGTCCTAAAACGCTGCCTTGGGGGACACCGCTGTTAACAGCTGCAGGGTTAGATAAGGTGTTCCCTATTTTGACTACTTGCTGCCTGTTTGATAGGAACGCAGCTATCCACTTATGCAGGAATCTGGAAATGCCATATGATTTTAGTAGCTTGTCGTGTACCACTGAATCAAAGGCTTTACAGAAGTCTATATAAATTGCATCTATTGATTTACTCTGGTTGAATTTTGAAGTCCATATGTTTTTGCAGTGTAATAGTTGCAGGTTGCAGGACAATTTTTTTTAAAGCTAAATTGCTTGTTAGAAAGTAGGTTGTTAGTTTCTAAGTAGAAGGTAATGGATTGGTTTATGATTGATTCCATGATTTTGCAGGTGACACAACATAATGAGATTGGTCTGTAATTATCAAGGTTGGAGTCACCCTTTTTGAAAATAGGGATGATTGTGGCTAGTGATCATAAGTTAGGTAAGGAGCTGGTTCTGAAACATATTTCGTAGATTATGCTAAGTGGTTCTGCTATGGTGGTTGAGAGCTTCTTTAGGAAGTAAGCACATAATCCATCAGGGCCAATCAATAGAGATGGTTTTAGGTTGCATAGTGCCTTTTCAATAACATCTTCTGTGAAATCAACATGTACAGTAGTAGATCGTTGTGAGTAGTTGTGGTATGATTGGGAAATGAGGGGCATGAGCCATTGCTGTTTACATTGCTCTTGAACCGAAGAATGTGTTGAAGAGGTTTGCCTTAACTTTTTCATCACTACAGTCTTTTCCATTTGGTCCTTTAAGTGGTGGGGTGGATCTTGAGTCTTTAAGTTTGTTGTTTATGAAATTGTAGAAGGCATGGGTGGATTTAGTGCATATTAGGTTTTCCTCCTGTTTGCTATGAGAACTGATGCATTCTGCCTTTATCTGTCAGCATACAGTTTTGTAGCGACTTTTGAAGTTAGCTACGTAGCCAGTTATGTTTTTGCGCCATAGAGGGGTTTTTCTAGTCTGAAGCTTCCTTATTGTTATGGTAATTTATTTTTCCTGGTTTTGGAGGTTATTAGTAGTATGTATAGTTTGCTGAGTCTTTTGACTTCTTGCAAAAAAATGTTATAAAATGGTCTTCTGCAGTGATGCAGCCAGTGAATAGAGTTTGCCAATCAAGAGATGAAAGGTCATCAGTTATGAGATCATAGTTGGCTTTTCTAAAGTTATGTTTTGGGATTCCATCATTATGATTGTCTGTGAGGACGTAAGTTGAGATAAAAGTCTATCATGCTATGGTCACTGTTGGAAAAGGGTTCTTTTATTTGTAGTCCATAAATTGAATTCAAACTGTTGCAGAAGATGAGATCAAGGCAGTTGCTGAGTCTAGTGTTATTAGTTACTAGTTGATCTAGTTCCAGATTAGTTATAGCATTGTACAGGGTTGTATGTATGGTTTCAGTTGTATATTCGTTTAGGGTCCAATTAATAAGAGGTAGATTTAGATCACCAGAAAGATAAGATGGTGTGGGCAGAAGGTTGCCCATGTTAGTAGTGATGTTAGTTTGTTCACATGTACGAGGTTGTAATCAGGGGCTCTGTAACAAAGTATGAAGTGAATTGTGGTGTTTAGGGAAAGGTTGCATATGATGGTCTCAGGAAGAGCTAACTCCTGTGTAACTTGAATATTTTTCGGATTTAGGGATTTTTAATAGAAGATAGCAACACCATCCCCTCTGCGGATTTCACGGTCGGACCTGTACACGTGATAGTCTCCTACTGTGGTAATGGAGTCTGGTAGTGATGAATTCAGCCACATCTTGCATACAAATACAATGTTGAATATAATCGTATTTAATAGAAGGAGGAATTCTGGTATTTTGTTTACGAGGCTTCATGAATTAAGTAGTTTGCATTTAAGGTCTGTGGCGATGGATTTTGAGGAAGTTAGGGGCATGCATGCCTAGTGTTGGTTGTTGGGGTGGTGGTTATTAGGATGCAGACCGTTGTTCTTACTTTTTAATGCAGTTGGCACGGTAATCACGGTAAGTCCATTTCTCCTCGGTTTTGGCGTGTTTTGAGTTCAGCATGTAGTTTGAGTTGCTTCGTGCAATTGAGTTGATGGTGTGAATGAATTTCCTTTTGCTGGTCTCATTTTTGCAAATTACTCTGCAGAAACGGTGGGCCACTGAGCCATCACCATATTTAAACTCAGGGCCATCTCGGGAAACATCAAAAATTCACCCAATCTTCATTTCCAGAAATTCAATTACCTTTTAGAAGCCCAGTTAAGAGAGTTCTTGGAAAAGTTTCGCCTTGATTAGTGAATATGTGAATTATGGCGTGACAGTTATTAAAACAAGAAGTAGAAATCCAGCTATATAGACTGAATACTGAATATATGAAAAAATCTTCATTTAGAACCCTATCTGTAAATAATCAAATACGCTATGTGAGTACAGATTAAGACAGACTCAGGGCAGAGCACCCTAAACTACCTAGTGAGTGCACCTTCAACTTGTGGGAAAAATTAACATAAACAACCCCAAAATTATAAGGGTTTAAAGGAAGCAAAAAGCAAAAAGATTGCCAATAATTTAAAATATAAAAGTTAAAAATGGACTAAGAGAACAGCTAAATTTGGAATATTAGTTTATTTAAAGTACTTTGGAATTACCATAGATAACTAAATAATACATAAATATGTGGGGAAGAAAATTGTTTAAATTAGCTAAATGTTGATTGGTTGATGTTGTTAAATAAAGAGATAAGTAGAGTTATAAAAGGTCACTGACTATAGTTCTACAGAGGCTGAAAGGGACTAAAGAGTTATGGATTTGGCAGATGTGGGGAAAACTTTAACTTTTTACTTTTCCTTTCTGAATTACAAATTAGAAAATAAAAATGGCTACTATTGGAAAAGCAGTAAAATTATAAAAAGGAGATAATTTACAGAGAGACAGTGAATAATAGAAAAGGGGATTACATCAAACTTTTACAATGAATTCCTGTTTTATCTTAGGAAATAGACTTTATATTTTATTTCACTTTACTTATATATTTATTTATCTAATATAGTTATAAGACTAATCAAACAATAAACAATCTGTCTAAAAAAGATGTTTAAAGAAATGTGAAAAAAATGTCAGTAGCTTTGTGTGTGGTTGCATCAGTTAAAAGAGATTTGGCTAAGCTGAAAGAAAGGATGGATCGAAGAATCTGTAATACAGATGAGTGGAGAGGCTAAACAAATTCAAGGAAAAAATTCAACTTTGGAAAATAAGGCAGAAATAATAAATCAAGAGATGGGAAACTAACTAACTGAAATAAGAGAGAAAGAATTTTGTTTAAAATTGAGAATAGGTCCAGAGGAACTTGGTGAAGATATCAGAGAAACAGAATTACTCAATCTCTAACGAAATTTTTGAAATAAGATGAAGGTATAGATGCAAACTTGGACAAATGCATAGAATACAAGATATGCAAAATTAAGAAAAGTACCAAGAGATTTATTTGTGCACTCTTGCAAGAAGAAGACAAGACACTTGTTCTACGGCAACATTTCAAGATCTGTTAGTACAAGAACATGGAGAATTTAAGATGAAGTCATGGGAATAAATCAATTGCAAAAGGATATAGTTTTTAATGGTTTTTGTATGCACAATGAAAAGGAAGATTTAATATAAATAGAAAAGTAACTGGAATTGCACAATAGATGGAATTTGAAATGGAACTGTGTACAAATAATATATATGTGACTGGAAAACTTCACAAAACTGACTATATAAACTTGAAATTTCAAATAAATTTGAAATAGAAGAACAAATTAAAGTTTGCATGATAAAATGGACTAAGAAGTTTAGTTAATACATGTAGATGTCAGCAGGAAGGAATGTGGTTAAAAGGACTGAAATTGTGTTATAATTTAAGAATTTTTTAAATAAAATAATGTACTGTATATGACACAGAGAAACTAAGATATATACAGGTATATCACATGAAAATGTGAAAAACATGGACATTTTACCATACACTAAGAACCTGAAAAAAACCAGACACACACAAAAAGTAATCAAATAGATATGGTACAAAAAATTAAAATTAATATTAGAATAAAATCAGACCATTTTTATAGGACATATAAATAATCAGAAAAGACTTACAGAAGATAAATTTTATATATGGTAACTGCAGCAAGATCCACAACGATCAAGAAATAGTGAAATACCAACAATGGAAGTTCTTAGTCCATTTTATCATGCAAACTTTAATTTTTTTCTTTTATTTCATGTAAACATGGCAGAATGAGCAGAAATGCCAATATGACTTGTCTAGTCAGGAATAAAACAATAATTATAAAAGTTTAGAAATTTTTCATGGACTTTTTGCTGAAAGTGGAAAAAAAATAAATGGTGATTTCTGAATTTACTGACTGAAGAAAGGGCTGACTATAGAAGGAATGGCTAACATAATCTTAGGGAGGGAGGATGGATAAATAGTTCGTTTTTAGCTGTTGCAAAGAAGTTCAGATGTCACTTCTTTAATCATCTTTTTTCTCTCTAATTTTATTGCTGTTTGCACTCATCTTTTTTATAATTTCTAGCTTTTCTTTATATATTTTCTTTCTTTTATGTATGTAAAGTGTGCGTGTGTGTGTGTGAGAGAGAGAGAGAGAGAAAGAGAGAGGGAGAGAGAGAGGGAGGGAGAAAGAAAGAGAGATTTGAATTTAACTGTAAACCAAGACTACAGTGTTTGGTGGGTCTTGTGTTGATTAAGCCTAGTTAGCCTTCTTAGTTGTACATAAATTAATATTGTGATCTTTTCCCAAACAGGAACCAAATGGGGTAAGAGACACTCCTTTAGAAATTCTTACCATTGGGAAAAGGAGAGCAAGCATTACAACATGTTACCTTGTTTCCTTACTAATTAGAAGACTCTAACCCAACAGTTAATAGGTTGGCTCATCATCCTT
Source organism: Ahaetulla prasina (assembly GCF_028640845.1). Classification (NCBI taxonomy): domain Eukaryota; kingdom Metazoa; phylum Chordata; class Lepidosauria; order Squamata; family Colubridae; genus Ahaetulla; species Ahaetulla prasina. Next base: position 63,364,971 of record NC_080541.1, on the reverse strand, counting down.
GCAGAAATATTTAATTGTGCTTGCATGGATAATATTCACCGGATATGATTAATAAAGTCTTAGAATGTGTACTCATTAAAATAGTTCAGTTAATTATTCAAACAAAAGATTGTTTTAATATAACTAATTAAAATGTTTGTAGTGTCTTTGAACATAATAATCCAGATGAAGTATTATAACCCTAGTGGCAAACCGTTAAGAAAAAGGAAAGCACACTCCAAATTTAAGCAATCTCATGAGGGAAACATTAACTGCCATTTGTATATTTTTTTCAGATAAAACTAAATGAATCCTAGAAGATTAATTCCTTAGAAATTTTATGATTCAAGAGCTCAGTTCCAAATAGAAAATTCTTACTCAAAATTGTGAAATGGGGAGCAGGTTTTTGAATGCCAAATTTTGCTGGTAATGACCTATAAAGACCTACACCACAAGTTGAGGAAATATATCTACCCATCTCATTAGGCCCAGCAGGAAGGTCATATTGCAGGTCATTAAGGGCTGTCATCTAACTGGAGACAAGGGGAGAGCTTCTCTGCCAGGGCATCTGCCCTTTGAAAATTATTCCTTCTGGGGTCATATTGACCCTACTTCCTTGGTCTTCTGGAAAAGCCTAAAAACAGGGCCTTGCAATCTGGCCCGAGATCCTAGTAACATGGCTATAGAACCTGTAATGCTGTTTTATTGTTAAAGAAACTAACTAAATTCTCCTGCAAATTATGTTTTTATAGTTTTAATAGTTTAATGGTTTTCGTTATCACATTTTTTAATTAATTGTTGTACTGTATTTTGTGATTTTAACTTTGTATGTCATCCAGAGTGATGTATCTGAAACATGTCACTATATAAACTTATTTAGTAAAGTCTAGAGGGCTGAATCCTATTCTGAGTCAACTTAGAGAATCAATGGCCAGGTATTTAACTGCTTGGTCATTTTCACAGTGAAGAAATCCCGCCTTATTTTGAATTTGGATCTCTCTGTCTCTGCAAAGCTTCTCTCTTTGATTCTTATTTTACCCTCACGCAAAATGGAGTATAAATTCATAACCTGTTCCTTATGACAGCCCTTCAAGTACTGCTTACAGGAAAATGAAGTAAAAGATTATAGGTAGTCCACGACTTATGACCGCAATTGTACCCAAAACTTCTGTTGTTAAATGAGACAGTTATTAAATGAGTTTTGCCTCATTTTATGACCTTTCTTGCCACAGTTGTTAAGTGAATCTGGCTTTTCCATTGACTTTGCTTGTCAGAAGGTTGTAAAAGATGACACATGACCCCTGGACACTGCAACCATCATAAATATGAACCAGTTGCCAAGCATCCAAATTTTGATCACATGGCCATGGGAATGCCACAACAGTCATAAGTGTGAAAAATTGTCATTTTTTTTTCAGTGCCGTTGTAACTTCAATCACTAAATGAATAGTTGTAAGTCAAGGATTTTTTGTATAAATTCTGTCCCAAGAGTTATATTAGAGCCTACTCTCTCAAACCTCATATTTTGGGGGATTTAATCGGCCATTCAGAATAGGTCATTCCTTTTACAATTCCCTTAAACAGATGTATTAGTCCCAAAAATCACATTATAAATAACTCCTTTGAAATGCAGCATACTATTTTTGCATCATAACTTAAGCACGCAAGTATTTTTCAGTATCACATTTAGATACAAGCATAGATCATCTCTACAATCATGTTTCTTCATCATCACTCTTTTACTTGATAGACAAATCTCAGGCAATCCCTAAAACTTTAAAGCTTACTCAGATATGTCTAGACTTCACTTGTGCAAGGCAAGGTATTTTTAAACTCTCTAACCTTTATGGGAGATGAGCAACTCAGACAGACTAAACTGACCCATTAGAAGCTAATGCCCTAAACAACCTAATACGCTAATTGCTCTAATCTCATTAAAATGAAGCACAGGTGGAAGTAGCAGATATGAAAGAGAAAGAGACTAAAGATCAGCACAAAAATAATCTTTTGAATACAGAAATCAATTTAAACTATTTATATGACTTTAAAATCAACTTGAGAAGACAAGAAGATCTGATAGCACGTGAGGATTATAGAAAGCAGTATATTATTTAAATAAAATGCACCAGAGACTGTAGCTAAGTAAAAATAATAGCATATGGCTAACATAAGCTGTACAACTTTGCCAACACAGCAATTAACAGTATTATTTAGGCTTACAAGTAAGGCAGCTGAGTCAAAAGATGACTGAAATATTCCATATCCCCATCTCATATTTCTTAGATGACATACCTACCAGGTCATTCTGGTGTAATATTTTACTTATCACAGTCAATTGACAAACATTAGGGAGTCTTATGTACAGAGCCTCCATTGTATAATTAAATATGGGATGTAATAGATTTTTTTAGACTGGATCCATTATTCTGGAATGTAAATGGATAATGTGCTATGGTCCCATGAAGACCACTGATCCCACAATTGCTCCCAAGGATATAAAATTATTTTTGCTTTTTTCCCCTGTCTTTGCATATGACTTTTGAATCTGTTTTATTAGCAGCTTGACCCAGGTTTACTGGTGGAATATAAGTTGTCCCTTTTAGACATACTATATTATCAACTAATTCTTTTCTTCTTGTGTCCCTCTCATAAGTAATGAAAGTATCTACCAATGTTGTTAATAGTTCATTATTATTTTTGAAATAAATTGTTTAAATAAGAGATAATTAATTGCATATCATTCATTATAAGCTGTATTTCTAGTGGGGAGTTTGTGTTTTCACTATCATATAATTGGGTTTGTGAAGAACTAGATTTGTGTTTTAAACTGGGGAGGAAGAAGAGAGAAATTCATAAAACTGGGACTGAGTAGGATGTCCCAATACATGTAGTTATTTATATTTTGTTATCAATTGCACCTCAGCCTTTTGCTGATGCACCAGGTATAAGCCATTTGCAGATAAATCCTGAAAGTACTATACCTATATAACATGAACATATACATATAGATATATTTGATTCTATTTCTGTCTTCTGATACATGATAGTAGGTGTTTTAATGAAAATGATATGAACACTCAGATATTTGCAGAAATTGTCCTTCTAAAAAAAAAAAAGTTACCATAGAGCATATGCAGATTGTAAGCTCACACCTCACATTCACTGCCAGCCAGACTACCAGCAGTCAGACAGCATCTGAGTTCCAATCAATATTCAACAGAGAAAGATGTCCTTTGTCATACAGGAGAATATGATGCCCATGTCATGACACAGCCAAATGCCTCACTCCTCTTTTCCTAGATAGGAAAGAGCTTTGTTCTTTTAAAAACCAAAAGCAGAACTGCAGGAAAACAGAGAAACAAGTTTCTGTGCTTAAGCTAGGAAAACAAGTATCTCATTTTATATTCGTGATATATGATAAATGGCTATGATAAATGGTTGGAATTATCCTAAGAAGCCAGGGGAGGTCGAGAGACAAGAAGCAGAAGACTGTTGCTTGGTGAGAATTCTTCTAGGAAAAAAGAGGTAATCAAGTTTAGCCAGAACATTGGAATTTTGATTTTTATTAGTGAGAGCTGCTTATTGTCTCCTGATCTCTCCACAAGAAGGGCATTCTATATAATATCTGGCTGTTGCAAGGAATATTTATTTTAGTTTTTTTATTACTGTAGCTTCTTGTAAGTGAGCTGAAATCTAATTTGAAAGTAGAGATTGTACCTTAGCTCTTTCATTATAACAGACCAACACCAACACCATCTTGTGGCCCATTGAGAACATTGCATCAAATTTCATCTATCTATCTATCTATCTATCTATCTATCTATCTATCTATCTATCTATCTATCTATCTATCTATCTACCTACCTACCTACCTACCTACCTACCTACCTACCTACCTACCTTTTAATAGATCTACCTCAAAAAAATGGAGAAAAAGGAGGTCTGAAACTCTTTAACACAGGCTTCCATGATCATTTCATACCATCTCCTTGTTCTGTCATGAGCTGTCATGACCTATTCACTGGTCCCAGACCATGTGAGACCACCTCCTCCTATCTAATCCCTGAAGTTTTCTCAACAGCCCCCCTCCACCCTACCATTCCTTCTTTGGCTGTGAAATCCACCAGACTCATAGTTCTCAGGACTACTTTTCTTTTTTGCGTTAATGAACAACTCAGTTGACTGATTGATCTACCTACACACATCAGCTTCCCATTTCAGATTTAACACACATAAGGAACTGCAAATGAAAGAACTGCACTGTAAGAATTCAGAATTTACGTTTCTTCTACAGGTTTCATTTCATTCCATTTTTGTGGTTATAAACTTTTTTCCTATGACTCTACAATCGGTTTAAGAACAGCAGTTCTTATTCTGCCCTGTTCAGCTGTTTCTGCTAAATGCCAAAATACAATCATTTAGTACTAGAGGATATATACAGGTTTATACAGGGAACATAACATATATGGAGCATTTGTGATTGCTGTTTCTCATTAGACTACTGGAATATAGTCATGATCCTGGCAGCAAGGATCACTCAAAACTTCCCTTGGAAATCATCCTTGGACACAACTGGAGTAGAGGAACTAATTTCAGGACTGCAGTGCAAACTGTATAAGTCAAAAGAGCAGGTATCTTAGGAAGGAGATAATGAATCCACCATAATTAGGAATTGTTTATATTCTCTTTAGCTAAAAGAAATACTCTGATTTGTCTTCAAGATAGGCTTTTACTAAATACATAATGTACTACAAATTGTAAAGGTAAATCATACAAAAAAACCCAACAATTTGATTTATAACACTTAAATTAGTATTTACTGGAGATAAATAAGAGTATCTGAAATAAAATGGAAAAATGGTTTGTATTGTACTTTATACAAGGTGAGAGGTATCTTGTGGCTTATGTATTCCAGCTGAAGATTATTATTAGTATGATACTATTATATCAAAGAAACAGCAGAGAAAGAAGTTATTAGCTGGGTTTTGTCATGTTTTTTTGCACAAATCCTCATTTTTCTACAGAAGAAGACAGAGAACGGTTGTATTACTGATAATCTTGTTTGGTAGATTAGTCAGTATAGCTTTTAAAGCACTTGTTTCAGTATAGACTAATGCTGGAAAAAGCTTTAATATATGAGAACTACGCAAAAGGCGTGTGCATCTTTTAGTTTGGGCATGTACACGCACACAGTTTGGGCACTCAGTGTCTAAAAGGTTCGCCATCACTAATATAGAAGCTTTCTCCTGTATTCTCTCCAGTTTCTCAGGTGTGAATTCATGTATATGGATGCAGTATGAGCAAGGAGAAAAAAAAACAGAGGGCTTTTTTCAATCTGTGTAATCTTCTGTTTGCAAACCTTGCACTCTCACTGCATGAAATTGGTGCTCATAATGTTCTTTAGTAGCACAGAACACTGAATCAAAACATCAAAAATCTGTCACTGGTAAATAGTCAGTTTGATGTAGTGGTTAAAGCATCAGGAGAAACTGTCCTAGACTCACCACAGACACAAAGCCAGCTGATGACCATGGGCCAGTCACTTTTTCTCAGCTCTTGGAAGCAAGCAATGGCAAGCTTCTTCCCAAAAAAATCTAACAAAAAAACTTTAGGAACTAGTCCAGGTAGGAGTCAATGAGGAGGACATATTTTGTACATGGCGCAGCTAACAAAATGATGCAAATGATTCAAATCAGCCAAAGAAACTGGTAGAGAGTGGAGATTATATTACTTCTTTCAATCTATGGACACATTATATATGTTTTATATTAGAAACTTTAAAAAACAAAGTAGGCTATTAAACTGAAGAGTAAAGAGTAAAACAAATCCATCTCCAAAACAGGAAGCCTATCTTCGAATAACTGCGATTCCATTATACGTTCTGTACTAAGATAAATAGTAGCATTTATTACATAAATTGTAAGAGTCATAGAGAGTTGGGTAGCCTGTAAATGGTATTGAATAATTAATGATTAAATACATACACAAATATAAAGTATCTGCAAGTGCTCTGTGTTTTTGTTTTGACTGGGTATTTTCCTAACGTAAGATAGCAGAAAGCCAAGAATGAAGCTCATCACCTTTTCAAATACCTTTGAAATGTGAACTCAGTCCAGAATTGTACTTTGCACATATATCGACTTCCGTGTGACTGGAAAATTTGTGGATCTTTAAAATTAATACGAAAGCAAACAGTAAGTACAGAGTCAGTGTTATTAAATGAGTAAGTGTAAAGCACCAATGACAAGAAGCTCAATTTACTGGTAATAGCGCAAAAAAGGAAATAACCAGATGGAAAAAATAATAGAACCATATTACTCATCTGACAAGTTGATATTTAATATGCAAGGTAACCAATAGCAAAGAAAACATTAATCATATATCAGTTATTCCAGATGACCAAGCAATCACAGCATGAGACAGCTAACTACATCATAAACTGATCTGTATTATCAATGTGAAGGCTTCTATGTGGTAGGTATAGTATTGCAAAACCTGAAAGTAATTTATGTAGTAACTCTGACTATATAACTTTTTTCACATTTTGGGTTTTTGCATATAAAAAACAAAATTGTAGCGATGGCTTTTGTTTTCCCCATAGCAGGTAAAATACCTAGAGTCCTGAATAACTGCTCAAGTTCTGCTGAATATTTGAAACAAAATACAGACGTTTCAGAGAGGGGAAAATACATTCAAAATGCAGTATAAAGTAGATGACAAACTCAAAATTCTAACACATTCTGGAACATATGTTTCTCAAACAGTGACAAGGTCAAGATACACTAAGCACTGATGTTTTGTGGCATAATTTAGTATTATAGGCTTTATGATATGGATTATTAATTTACTAATATCAGATGTTATTAAGTGTTGCTAATTTATTTATAAGGTTGTGGAGATATCATTAAATATTAATTCATTTTACAACATAGGGTACAGCACAAATCATACAAAATGTGTTCTAGAACATTTTTTTCCCAAATGTAATCTTATCCATCACAATCGTTATTTTCCAGCATTCTGTTCTGTTACCATTTTCTAGCATTAATATAAAATTATTCAAAATATTTTCATTTTGCAGTTGTTTTTTAACATGCTGTTGAGTTTCTCACAGAATTAAACCATGCAGATATAAAAATAACATCTATTATAAAGAAATCAAATAAAGACCAAATTGGTAGTCAATTAAAAACATACTAACCAGAAGCTGTATTTTGCTAAAAGAAAACCCTTCCAAACTCATGTGAATCATTACATGAGAAAATGTATATAATGCAGTAACTATAGTCCATATTTACAGCAAATTTTAGATTTCAAAGAAAAATGAACTGTTGACATTTCCATGCTGGAATTTCAAAGGCAATACGTAATAACATTCCATTTGCTGACCTCTCTAATCCGTACATTTTCAGTGTTTCCAACTAAAACAAAATGATACCCTGTGGAAAAGCATTCAGCTTTCAAGATCCCAATACACAAAAGTATTCTTGCCAGGGAGAGGAATTGGAATGGAAAACATTGAAAGGCTCTGTTACTGTTTTTTACTCCTCCCTAGAGAACCATAAAATGTGCAGTTTTGGCAAGTGCAGGTGTTTAATAAGAACTCTTTAGGATTTTTTTTTTCTTATGAGCTGATATTTTTTTTCCCTTTTAGGAATGGGAATGGGAAGGGGATGTGGCTTTTTTTTTCTTGAGAGACTTTGATACTTGGAAGTTAAGTTTAATGTGATTGGGGGAAGGGGAAGAACAGGGGGGGGAAAAAGAGGAAGAGAAGCTGGAAGTCCATTTTTTTCTATTAATAAGATAGAATTGGTAGGTCTTCAGTGTCGTTAGGGCAACCTTATCTTATGAGGCCTATATCAGGCATGGCTGCTTGTTGCCCAACTGCACATATATTGACCATCATTTGTGTTGTAAATGTTGTACCTTGATGAAAGTATCTTTTCTTTTATGTACACTGAGAGCATATGCACCAAGACAAATTCCTTGTGTGTCCAATCACACTTGGCCAATAAAAAATTCTATTCTATTCTATTCTATTCTATTCTATTCTATTCTAAAACCAACCTACCCTCAGGCCCCTTATGACCAAGCTATTACAAGCAAGGAATTATTCCCTGGACCAAGAAAATTGTAGCAACAGGCTGTTGTGATAGCAAATGAGCAATCTGTCTTTGCACTGCACCACCTGGATAAGGCCAGGAATGAGAAGAGTTCTTGCTCTCAGGCTGGCACAAGCCGAATGACTGATGCCTCCTAGAATTTATGACTGTTCAAGCTTCAGCTGCTTACAATAACCTCTCTCAGAAAAGGACATCACATGGGATGAACTGTCTGGGACTGAGATCATTGCAGCTGATGTATTCCACTCACAAAAATACATTCTCCTTTCAGGAGTACAGTTGCTATTGACCTCCCCGTCCACTTCTTTCCATCTTTCTGCATTTGGAGAAAGAAAAAGTTTCACACCAATAGAATTGTCCTGTTTTCTGATCATCAGATAAACTGAAATATTTAATCATCCAAACTGAAATGGGATGTGCCTCCACCTTTCTGCAGCTTAATTTCATGCAAACTTTACATTAAAAAAGATTACCTTTTGTATTTGCAATTTGCCAAAGCCCAACCTGCAAGACCTTTTTTTTCAATCTTAGGAAAAGCTCTTTCCTATGACAAACTGGTGAGGGTTTTTTTTTGTTTTTTTGTTTTTTGCTGTACCCAGTTAAATATTGCCATTTCCAACACAGGGATGTAACATTTCTGATACCAATCTAATTTATAACACAAATGCCTCCTAGCTCACACAGCTGTCAAGAATTTTCTGCTAAAAGGAAAACAACCAAAATGCTCTAACAAACTATGCCAATCTCAGGTGTAACACAACTTTGCAAACCTAATTTTAAAAACATGGCTGAATAGAATATTATCTTACTAAGTTAAACCTTCCAAGAATTGATTGTCCAGTGGTTACAATAAAACTTCATTTTATTGGAATAAAACCACCCCACAGCCTCGTTCCAACTTTAGCCATTTCTTTGCTTTACTGTTAATTGGTTAACTATCTTGGCTGCTGTATTTATTTATTCTTTGGATGCTTTTATTGTTTTGAATTGTTTTTACTGTTTTATGGCTTTAGAACTATATGCTGCACACTTGGTTAAAATAGGAGGCTGTAGAAATTGAATGAATATATTTTGTACATATTTAAGTGGCCTTGTACATTTCAGGACAGAGGTGTGTTGACTTTAAAATGAAGCTTCAGAACTAAATGCCTCCCAAACATTTATCATAGCTACAATATTTGTAGCAAGTAGTAGTTGAAGCTTTCTTTGTTCTTCCCCCTCCTCCAATCCTTACGATTCTTTCTTGAAGAGCCTTTCCAGTCCAAAAAAAAAAAAAAAAGCTGAACATCCTTGTTTTTTTAAAACTTTAGATATGTGTTTTTGGTAATTTCCCAAACCTGTCGATTGAATGAGGTTTCAATACTCACTGGCTGTCTGACAAGAATGATCTCAACAATGAACCAGGCACGGTGACTTAAAATTCAATTTTATAATAATTTGGCTCTTTGGGGACAGTGGATTTGGAAACTGGATTGCCCTACCAAAATTTCAAAAACATAGGTGGCTGAATTGGACTCTTCTGTGCTGGAGGAACTTATACCAAATAGCAACCAGATAGGAAGTTAGATCTAACAATCCTTTGGCATGCTGAACAAAATTTCAGGGCTTATGCATCAAAAAATGTAATGTTTTTTTTCCAAGCTAGCTAAATACAGCTCAATTTCTTTGACATCATTCCAAGAGTTTCACTGCTCAGATAATCAAGATAAACAGGGGAATGTGAGGCTTCAGCCAATCGCCCGGTTTTTGGCTCTCTACCGTTTAATTTAGCCCCTGCATTAACCTCACCGCTCTCCTTAAAGGGAAGGGACTGTATTCAATGTGGTAAACCAAGCTAAGATACTATAAAAGAAAACCAGAGCTATGTCAGCTTTCCCCCCCCCTGTTTCAGGATGACTGCTGAGAGAGGCTTGGAGATCTGCCACTCCGATGAAAGTAATAAGATGTTCTAGGCAGCGTGCCTCTGCCTTGGACAGAGAGGGAACAGTGATTAGATAAACGAACCAGGACACAGATGTGATGAATGTGATATCAGGAGAGATTCCAAGGCACCACAGCTGCAACATATTCTCATGTGTTTGAAGTATTCAAACATGGACAGTGAAAGATTGAAAGAACAGAACAAGGAATCAAGAGCCACTTGTACTATTTCCTCGTATTTATTTTAAAAGGAGGGGGGGAGAAACAGTTTGGAGAATGAAAAGGTAAAGATACAAAGTAGGGTGTTAATTGTCTCCCTCTTTTTCTTTTAGCCCCTGTGCTTCTACCTAACAAATAGCTTATTTCATCAAATATTTGAATTTAACACATTAAGAACAGACACTAAAGCTGGGATTAATTCAGACATGCTCAGGGGGCATCATGGGTAGATAAAAAAAAAAGTAAGGATGGTGGTTATGAGTGCACATTTGAGGCAATGCCCCTTTCAATGGATAAGGTAAAGGTAAAGGTTCCTCTCATACATACATGCTAGTCATTCCCGACTCTAGCAGGTGGTGCTCATCTCCGTTTCAAAGCCGAAGAGCCAGCGCTGTCCGAAGATGTCTCTGTGGTCATGTGACCGGCATAACTCAACGCCAAAGGCACACAGAACGCTGTTACCTTCCCACCAAAGATGGTCCCTATTTTTTCTACTTGCATTTTTTACGTCCTTTTAAACTGCTAGGTTGGCAGAAGCTGGGACAAGTGATGGGAGCTCACCCCGTTACATGGCAGCACTAGGGATTCGAACCGCTGAACTGCTGACCTTTCGATTGTCAAGCTCACTGTCCTAGCCCCTGAGCCACTACATCCCTTTTTTTTCCCAATGGATACCATGCACGTAAAAGAGCAGGACTTCTGTTATGTGTTCACAATAACTGCCTTGGCTTTTTGGACAACACCCCTTCCCCCAGGCCCCTATTTTTCTTAGTACTTGATTAGTCAACACAGAATGATTAACTGTGCAGCAAGGAGGGATATTGTCTCAGACAATTCTTAACTTTTAAGATCAGGAATTAAATACCCTCTTTGGAAAATGGAATTGTAGGGGGAAATCCCTAGCCCCATATCAGTAGGATATTTCAGCCTCACCAGTGCCTTCTAAACTTTTAGCTTGAAAAAAAGACAGACTATCCAGCTTGCAGTGTAGCATTGCTCACTTCCATTGAACAGTGAGCTGGTGTGTAAATTGGACCATATGATATTGGTATTCGGATGAAGGTGATGCAGAGTGTGATCTAAAGCTTTGCTGGCTGGAGAATTCTGGGAGTTGAAGTCCTCCAGGCTTAAAGTTGCCAAGGTTGGAGACCCCTGATCTAAAGAAAGGCACGGCTGAGTTTGTCCTTTTCGTATCTATTTCTTGAGTTTCCTTAATTGGACCTCCTCACTCTGTGAATCTTGGCCCCAATCTGAGATGAAATCTATCAAGTAATGGAATATTAAGAACAACACATAGTAAATAAAGATATACCACCCAAGAAAATCATTTGCAAGTATAGTGCTAAATTCACATTGATAGCAGAGGTTTAATCATATTCTTTTTTTTTATTGAAAAAGTTTTACAAAAACAATTAACTTTTTCCCCTCCCTTCCCCCCTCCCTCCACCCACCCTCCAAAACCCCCCTCTCCCCCGACTTCCCAGAACAAACACAAGGTATAGTTCAACAAACAAACAGTCATACATTAAATTTTTAAAATCTAACACAATTATAATCCTTCTCTTTCACATAACCTGACTTCTTCCATTAAGATCAAAAACAACATCCTTCATTCAAAGGCAATCTGAAATTTCTTAATCTGATATCTATTTTGAATATAATCAGTCCAATTCTTCCATTCATTTAGATATTTTTCTTGAGTACTGTCTTTCAAGAAGGCTGAGATTTTAGCCATCTCAGCCAAATTAGAAACTTTCAGTATCCATTCTTCTATTGTGGGTACTTCTTTTTTCTTTCAGTATTGTCCAATTAACAGTTTTGCTGCTGTTATTAAGTTCAAAATCAATTTTGTCAGGTTTAATCATATTCTTATTGCTGCCTCCCACAAAGATTAAAATGTAATTTACCAGAAAAAGATCACAGTTAAAAAAAAAAGTACTACTCTGGATGAGAAAGTACACTCTGAACTTCACAGCAGTCCCAAAATAGACTGAAAAGAGGAAGCGGGTGGGGTGAGTTCCTTTCTACTTACAAAGAACTTGACTAGTGATATAGATCAAGTAAAAACCCCAAACAGCAAGTGCTTACTAAAAGATCCTCCCTTCTTTTCCCAGTCTGCTCTATTTTAAGATCACAGTACAGGAAACTTGGCAGCAAATATTTTTGAAAGTTGCCCCTGTCACTTCCACAAATTCAATTGGTTTTTAAGGGCACACACTCATAGTAATAACCATTTTGAAGGACCAGAGGTGGAAAGATTATTTCATAGTTTTTCAGAGGCAATGTAAGAATTGTGATGAAGCTGTCTTATTTCTATTAAAAGCACTAAAAAGCAAGACAATGCCTTCACTGGATTATTTATTTATTTATTTATTTATTGTTTATATTTATATACCGCCCTATCTCCCAAAGGACTCAGGGCGGTTTACAGGCATTTAAAAACAAAAAATACAATAAATACAATTCTAAAAACAATTAAAAAACTTATTCAAAAGCCTTAATTAAAAATATAAAAATTAAAACCCAAGATAAAACCCACAAACTAAAATCTAACTCAGTCCTGCGCAGTTAAATAGATATGTTTTAAGCTCGCGGCGGAAGGTCCGAAGGTCCGGAAGCTGACGAAGTCCTGGGGGCAGTTCATTCCAGAGGGTGGGAGCCCCCACAGAGAAGGCCCTTCCCCTGGGCGTCGCCAGACGACATTGCCTCGCTGACGGCACCCTGAGGTCCCTCTCTGTGAGGCGCAGGTCGGTGAGAGGTATTCGGTAGCAGCAGGCGGTCCCGTAGATAACCCGGCCCTATGCCATGGGCGCTTTAAAGGTGGTCACCAAAATCTTGAAGCGCACCCGGAAGGCCACAGGCAGCCAGTGCAGTCTGCGCAGGATGGGTGTTATACGGGAGCCACGAGAGGCTCCCTCTATCACCCGCGCAGCCGCATTCTGGACTAGCTGCAGCCTCCGGATGCCCTTCAAGGGGAGCCCCATGTAGAGAGCGTTGCAGTAATCCAGGCGAGACGTCACGAGTGCGTGGGTGACTGTGCACAGGGCATCCCGGTCCAGAAAGGGGCGCAACTGGCGCACCAGGCGAACCTGGTAAAACGCTCTCCTGGAGACGGCCGTCAAATGATTTTTTTTATTTTTTTTATTTTATTTATTTATCAAACTTCTATACCGCCCTTCTCCCGAAGGACTCAGGGCGGTGTACAGCCTTCATTTAAAACAATAAATATACATATTAAAATAACCATTAAAAAGCTTATTCAATGAAAGGCCAGATTAAAACCGTCGATTGACCATAAAAATACCCAATAAAATTACCATTAAAAGTTTAAAATTTAAATTTAGAATTTAAAAAGTCAGGCCAGTCCTGCTTGTATAAATAAATAAGTTTTCAGTTCCCGGCGGAAGGTCCGAAGGTCAGGCAATTGGCGTAAACCGGGGAAGTTCGTTCCAGAGTAGGTGCTCCCACAGAGAAGGACCTTCCCCTGGGGGCCGCCAGCCGACACTGCTTGGCGGACGGCACCCTGAGAAGACCCTCTCTGTGAGAGCGTACGGGTCGGTGGGAGGCATGTGGAAACAGCAGGCGGTCCCGTAAGTACCCGGGCCCTAAGCCATGGAGCGCTTTGAAGGTGGTAACCAAAACCTTGAAGCGCACCCGGAAGACCACAGGTAGCCAGTGCAGACTGCGCAGGAGAGGTGTTACCGGGAGCAACGCGGTGCTCCTCAATCACCCGCGCAGCTGCATTCTGACTAACTGCAGTCTCGGGTACACTTCAAAGGTAGCCCCATGTAGAGAGCATTGCAATAATCCAGTCGAGAAGTGACGAGAGCATGAGTGACCGTGCATAAGGCATCCCGGTCAAGAAAGGGGCGCAACTGGCGGACCAGGCGAACCTGGTAAAAAGCTCTCCTGGAGACGGCCGTCAAGTGATCTTCAAAAGACAGACGCTCATCCAGGAGAACGCCCAAGTTGCGCACTCTTTCCGTTGGGGCCAGTGACTCGCCCCAACAGTCAGCCGCGTTGCAGCTGACTGTACCGGGATGCCGGCATCCACAGCCACTCCGTCTTGGATGGATTGAGTCTGAGTCTGTTTCTCCCCATCCAGACCCGCACGGCCTCCAAACAACGGGACAGCACTCGACAGCTTCGCTGGGGTGGCCTGGGGTGGAAAAGTACAGCTGAGTATCATCAGCGACAGATGATAACTCACCCCAAAGCCACTGATGACCTCGCCCAACGGCTTCATGTAGATGTTGAACAGGAGGCGAGAGAATCGACCCCTGCGGCACCCCACAAGTGAGGCGCCCGCGCCGATCTCTGCCCCCTGTCAACACCGACTGCGACCGGTCGGAGAGGTAGGAGGAGAACCACCGATAAACGGTGCCTCCCACTCCCAACCCTCCAACCGGCGCAGCAGGATACCATGGTCGATGGTATCAAAAGCCGATGAGAGATCCAACAGGACCAGGGCAGAGGAACAACCCTATCCCTGGCCCTCCAGAGGTCATCCACCAACGCGACCAAAGCTGTCTCCGTGCTATAACCGGCCGGAAGCCGGACTGGAACGGGTCTAGATAGACAGCTTCCTCCAGGTACTGAGGGAACTGCCGTGCCACCACACTCTCTACAACCTTCGCCACAAAGCGAAGGTTGGAGACTGACGATAATTACCCAAAATAGCTGGGTCCAGGAAGGCTTCTTGAGGAGGGTCTCACCACCGCCTCTTTCAAGGCAGCGGAAAGACCCCTCCATCAAAGAAGCATTTATAATACCCCGAGCCAGCCTCGTGTCACATCCTGAGTGGCCAGCACCAGCCAGGAGGGCACGGGTCCAGTAAACATGTAGTGGCATGCAGCCTCCCAGCAACCTGTCCATGTCCTCGGAGCCACAGAATCAAACTCATCCCAAACCACATCAACAAGACGAGCCTCAGTCATCTCATCTGGATCATCGCAATCTTGGTCCAAGCTATCCCGGTTGAGCGATTTTATCGATAGATAACCACTAAACTCCTCGGCACGCCCCTGTAGGGTCATCCCGTCCCCTGGTGAAGAAGGGAACGGGTCACCAAACAGGGCGGCCGGGCGGTTATCTGCCGACGCAATGAGGGAGGAGGCGAGAACGCCGCCACCCTCAGTGCCACTAGGTAGGTCTTTGAAAAGACCTAACTAGTGTCCGATCAGCTCGGAGCGGCTGGACCTCCAGGTGCTCTCTAGGCGTCTTCTCCGGCGTTTCATCTCTCAGCTCCTCAGAGAACCAAGGAGCTAATCGAGATCTGCGCCGGGTCAGAGGTCGCAAAGGCACGACACGGTCCAAAGCCCCAGCCGCGCCTGTTCCCAGGCCGCGACTAGTTCTTCAGTCGTGCCATGGGTAAGATCCTCAGGAACGCCCAAGCTCCGTCTGGAACCTCTCAGGGTCCATCAGGCGCCTGGGACGGAACCAACGCATTGGCTCCGTCTCCCTGCGGTGGTGAGTAGCGGTCTGGAAGTCTAGGCGGAGGAGGAAATGATCTGACCATGACTCCGGTATTGTCACTAAATCTCTTACTACCAGATCATTAAACCACTGTCCAGAGATATAAATCAGATCCAGCGCAGATCCCCCCGTGTGAGTAGGGCCATCAGTTACTTGAATCAGGTCCAAGGCCATCATGGAAGCCTGGAACTCCTGAACCACTGTTGATGACAAGCCAGCCGATGGCAGATTGAAATCGCCCATGACCAAAAGTCTGGGGATCTCAACAGCCACCCCGCAAGCACCTCCAGTAGCTCAGGCAGGGCTGTAGTCACGTAGCAAGGAGCCAGGTACGCGATCAACAAACCCATCTGATTCTTATGGCCCCACTTCACAAGACGAGCCTCAGTCATCTCATCTGGATCATCGCAATCTTGGTCCAAGCTATCCCGGCTGAGCGATTTTATCGTATAGATAACCACTAAACTCCTCGGCACGCCCCTGGGGGTCATCCGTCCCCTGGTGAAGAAGGGAACGGGTCACCAAACAGGGCGGCCGGGCGGTTATCTGCCGACGCAATGAGGGAGGAGGCGAGAACGCCGCCACCCTCAGTGCCACTAGGTAGGTCTTTGAAAAGACCTAACTAGTGTCCGATCAGCTCGGAGCGGCTGGACCTCCAGGTGCTCTCTAGGCGTCTTCTCCGGCGTTTCATCTCTCAGCTCCTCAGAGAACCAAGGAGCTAATCGAGATCTGCGCCGGGTCAGAGGCCGCAAAGGCACGACACGGTCCAAAGCCCCAGCCGCGGCCTGGTCCCCGGCCGCGGCTAGGTCTTCAGTCGTGGCGGGGGGAAGGTCCTCAGGGGACGGCCCAAGCTCCGTCTGGAACCTCTCAGGGTCCATCAGGCGCCTGGGACGGAACCAACGCATTGGCTCCGTCTCCCTGCAGTGGTGAGTAGCGGTCTGAAAGTCTAGGCGGAGGAGAAAATGATCTGACCATGACACCGGTATTGTCACTAAATCTCTTACTACCAGATCATTAAACCACTGTCCAGAGATATAAATCAGATCCAGCGCAGATCCCCCCGTGTGAGTAGGGCCATCAGTTACTTGAATCAGGTCCAAGGCCGTCATGGAAGCCTGGAACTCCTGAACCACTGTTGATGACAAGCCAGCCGATGGCAGATTGAAATCGCCCATGACCAAAAGTCTGGGGATCTCAACAGCCACCCGGCAAGCACCTCCAGTAGCTCAGGCAGGGCTGTAGTCACGTAGCAAGGAGCCAGGTACGCGATCAACAAACCCATCTGATTCTTATGGCCCCACTTCACAAGAAGGGATTCACAGCCGGCTATCTGAGGAACAGTGGTCTCTCTCGGCTCTAGACCCTCTCTCATTACAACCGCCACCCCTCCACCCCTACCCTGGGCCCTTGGCTGATGGAATGCTCGGGAAACCTGGCGGGCACAGTTCAACTAGGGGCACCCCCCCTTCTGCACCCAACCAGGTCTCCGTAATGCCCATAAAGTCCGTGGATTCCCCCTGGATAAGATCGCAAATCAGGGGGGCCTTGTTAACCACGGACCGGGCATTGCACAACATCAACCGGAGGCCCAGGCTCTGAGGATCCTGACCTTCCGGGAACGGGAAAGACTAGGGGCCGGAGCACACGATCGCTTAAACAGCGAACACGTGCTCCCAACGAACGACGGCCCCTTGCTTCCGCCATATCTGCCCCTCCCACTTACCGTACAGATGGAACCAACTTCCACCCTGAACGAACCCTCACCCTCCCTCGGACCAGATGAAAACGCCGTGAACTGGGACTGGGACTGAACCAACCTCCCGACGGGATCTCCCCTCCCGTCACTTTCCTCCCCCCCTTTAAAAAACCCTTATTAAAAAACCTATGTACAAAACCCCATAAATTCTTCTTCCTCGCATGCCACCTCTCCGGGTCCCAAGACCCCTCGTTAAGGCCGGCCCTCGATAACCCAGATGGCCATTCCTGCGAGGCGGGGGAACCTCGCAGTTGAAGAAGTTCGGCAGCCGTATATTTCATGATCTTCCAAAGATCCGAAATGATCTTCCAAAGACAGCCGTTCATCCAGGAGGACGCCTAAGTTGCGCACCCCCTCCATCGGGGCCAATGACTCGCCACCGATGGTCAGCCGCGGATTTAGCTGACTGTACCGGGATGCCGGCATCCACAGCCACTCTGTCTTGGAGGGATTGAGCTTGAGCCTGTTTCTCCCCATCCAGACCCGTACAGCCTCCAGACACCGGGACAGCACTGATAACCGTTGGGGTGGTCCGGTGTGGAAAGGTACAGCTGGGTGTCATCCGCATACAGCTGATACCTCACACCAAAACCACTGATGATCTCACCCAGCGGCTTCATGTAGATGTTAAACAGAAGGGGCGAGAGGATCGACCCCTGCGGCACCCCACAAGTGAGGCGCCTCGGGGTCGACCTCTGCCCCCCTGTCAACACCGACTGCGACCGGTCGGAGAGATAGGAGGAGAACCACCGATAAACGGTGCCTCCCACTCCCAATCCCTCCAGCCGGCGCAGCAGGATACCATGGTCGATGGTATCGAAAGCCGCTGAGAGGTCTAATAGGACCAGGGCAGAGGAACAACCTCTATCCCTGGCCCTCCAGAGATCACCTGACTTTCTACTTGCTGAGGTAAACTTAACACTTTTGTACATTAACAATCAGTCACACTGTAAAACTGTTGTGAAAATGTTTATGACAAGATCATAATTCTACACGCAAGATACACAGACCTGACTTTCAATTTGTATCGTTTGCTTATGATGCAAACCCAACAGTGCTAGTTTATAGTCCAGTGCAGCATGTAAATCCAGAAAACAGATTTGAATATTTTGTGTGAATGTCTCACCTAGCCCTCAAACTTTAATTCCAGTCAAAGAATTAGCACCCTTGCATCAGCATTCTCCCAGAGCCACACACTAGTTAGTTAAGAATAGTCATTCTTTGGTAATGGAAGTCCCTGCCTCCAATAGCTACCATATTTTTCAGATTATAAGACGCACCCCCCCCCAAAAAAGTGAGTGGAAATGTTGGTGTGTCTTATAGACCAAATAAGGCCGTTTTGGCCTCCCAAAAATTAACTATATCTAATGAGGACTCTCAAGCAAACCCCCTAGCAATGCAGAAGTAATAACAATGGCATATTTGTCCAGGCTTTTGCTTTCTTTATGTTGCATTGTAGATAAGGTCAGTATTTTTTACAGTACACATCCTAGTTCCATCCATTTCCACTCCTGGTGTATATTGCTTGTGTAGAACAGACTAGATTTTCATAAGGCAGGCATCAGGCAGCAATATTTTCAGTCTAAAGTTACATGTGAAACTGAGGCAGGTCCTCCCACATCACTTACCAAAAGTCATATATTATTATTATTGTTGTTGTTGTTGTTGTTATTCGGCAAAAGCCAAAAACAAATCTGCATATAACCTGGATTGACTACAAGAAAGCCTTTGATTCACTACCGCACAGCCGGATCATCAAATGCCTGGATATCATCGGAATATGCAAGTGCATTGGTATTCTCATTGCAAATGCGATGAAATACCGGAAAATGGAACTATTTATTGAAAGTGAAAGCTATGGACTGGTCAACATTAAAAGAGGGATTTTCCAGGGTGATTCTTTGTCACCTCTGCTGTTCACCATCACTATGACCTCCCTGTCAACAATTTTACAGAAAACTAACCTGGGGTATCAAACTGCTAAAAATTCACAGAAAATCTCTCATTTTCTGTACATGGATGACCTGAAGTTATACGGAAAATCAGAAATTGAAATCCAGTCACTGACAATATAGTTCGAATTTTCAGCACTGACATCTGCATGGAGTTTGGCCTGGACAAATGCACTACAGTGGCACTGAAGAAAGGGAAGATCGGAGAAAGTGATGGAATTGAAATGCCCAATGGACAAACCATCAAGTGCAACCAACCCGAAGCCTATAAATACCTGGGCATACTGCAGCTGGACAACATCAAGCATGGGCAAGTGAAAAATGTGGTCAGCAAAGAATACATACAAAGGGTCAGGAAACTTCTAAAAAGCAAACTGAATGGTGGTAATACCATCAAGGCTATAAATACCTGGGCCATACCTGTCATCAGATATACTGCTGGGATTGTAAACTGGACACAGGCAGAGCTGGACAGCCTGGATAGGAAAACAAGAAAACTGATGACATCACTACACTGCACCCACATAGTGACATCAACAGGCTATATTTGCCCAGAAAAGTAGATGGTAGAGGACTTTTGCAAGTGAAGCAGACAGTCTAAGAAGAGAAACATGCTCTGGCAGATTATGTGAAAGACAGTGTTGAACCAGCTTTAATGGAAGTCAACAAGAGGAAGCTGCTAAAAGTACAACAAACCAAGTATCAATATAGGAAAACAGCAATGCAAACTCGAGTTGACAGCTGGTGCAACAAAGCACTGCATGGACAGTTCCTTGACAAGAGCCAAGGAAAAGTAGGTAGGGAAAAGACCTGGTTATGGCTGACCAATGGAACACTGAAAAAAGAAACGGAAGGCCTGATTCTTGCAGCCCAAGAACAAGCCATAAGAACGAATGTAATCAAAGCCAGAATAGAAAAATCTGCTGATGACCCCAAATGCAGACTCTGCAAAGAAGCGGATGAAACCATTGATCACATACTGAGCTGCTGCAAGACAACAGCTCAGACTGACTACCAACAACGTCACAACACAGTTGCTCAGATGGTCCACTGGAACTTGTGTCACAACTACCATCTGCCTGTGGCAAAGAACTGGTGGGACCATAAGCCTGAAAAAGTGATCGAAAATGAGCATGCAAAACTACTGTGGGACTTCCGAATACAGACTGACAATACCCCAGATATTATGATTGTGGAGAAGAAAAAAGTGTGGATCGTTGACATTGCCATAACTGGTGACAGCAGAATCGACGAGAAACAACTTGAAAAACTCACCAGTTATCAGGACTTGAGAATCGAACTGCAGAGACTCTGGCATAAACCAGTGCAGGTGGTTCCAGTGGTACTCAGCGCACTGGGGGCTGTGCCTAAAGACCTAGGCAAGCACTTAAAAACAATTGGCACTGACAAGATCACCATTGGTCAGCTGCAGAAGGCCACCTTACTGGGATCTGCTTGCATAATCCGCTGATACATTACGCAGTCTTAAACGCTTGGGAAGTGTTCGACTAGTGATTAGTGATACGAAATCCAGCATAGTTATCTCGTTTGCTGTGTATACTGTCATTTTTTTAATAATAATAATAATAATAATAATAATAATAATAATAATAATAATAATAATAATAATAATAATAATAATAATATAGTGTTGGAAGAGACCTTGGAGGTCTTCTAGTCCAACCCCCTGCCCAGGCAGGAAACCCTACACCACTTCAGACAAATGGTTATCCAACGTTTTCTTAAAAATTTGCAGTGTTGGAGCATTCACAACTTCTGCAGGCAAGTCGTTCCACTTATTAATTGTTCTAACTGTCAGGAAATTTCTCCTTAGTTCTAAGTTGCTTCTCTCCTTGATTAGTTTCTACCCATTGCTTCTTGTTCTACCCTCAGGTGCTTTGGAGAATAGCTTGACTCCCTCTTCTTTGTGGCAACCTCTGAGATATTGGAACACTGCTATCATGTCTCCCCTAGTCCTTCTTTTTATTAAACTAGACATACCCAGTTCCTGCAACCGTTCTTCATATGTTAGACTCCAGTCCTCTAATCATCTTTGTTGCTTTCTGCACTCTTTCTAGAGTCTCAGCATCTTTTTTACATCGTGGCAACCAAAATTGAATGCAATATTCCAAGTGTGGCCTTACCAAGGCATTATAAAATGGTATTAACACTTCACGTGATCTTGATTCTATCCCTCTGTTTATGCAGCCCAGAACTATGTTGGCTTTTTTAGCAGCTGCTGCACACTGCTGGCTCATATCTAAATGGTTGTCCACTAGGACTCCAAGATCCCTCTCACAGTTACTACTATTGAGCAAAGTACCACATATCCGGTACCTGTGCATTTTGGGTTTTTTTTTTGCCTAAATGTAGAACCTTACTTTTTTCACTGTTGAATTTCATTTTGTTAGATAGTGCCCAATGTTCAAGTCTATCAAGATTCTTCTGTAACTTGAGCCTATCTTCTGGAGTGTTGGCTATTCCTGCCAGCTTGGTGTCATTTGCAAATTTGATGAGTTCCCCATCTATCCCCTCGTCCAAGTCATTGATGAAGATGTTGAAGAGTACTGGGCCTAAAACAGAGCCTTGGGTACTCCACTGCATACTTCCCTCCATGTGTATGTAGTTCCATTGAGGACTACACGTTGAGTGCAGTTGGTCAGCCAGTTACAAATCCATCTGGTGGTGGTGCTGTCTAATCCACATTTTTCTACTTTATCTAGTAGTAGGATATGGTCTACTTTATCAAATGCTTTACTGAAGTCCAAGTAAATTATATCGACAGCATTCCTCTGGTCCACTAATTTTGTCAGTGTTAGGCATCTAGCTGTAGTCCTGATCCAGTAACAAAATATTGCTTTGGAAATATTTTGTTGAACAAGTCTATTGCAAAAATGAAGAGAATACTGGGATAGTTTGTCATTTAAATGTATGGCTGGCCCTAACTGTTTTGTTGCCTGAGATTTAAAAAAACCCATGTCTCTAATATTGTATCAATGCTCTTCGCTCCAAGACTTACTGTCCTGAAGTAATCTGTCCATAGAAGTACTAGGTAGTCAACTAAAGGTAATCATTGACTTACAACCATTTAACAAAGGTTCAAAGTTATGACGGCCTTAGAAAAAGTGATTTATGATCTGTCCTCATATTTACGACTATCACACAACTTCCATAGACACATGATCCCAATTTAGGCACTTGGCAACCGGCTCGCATTTACGACTAGTTGTAGTGTCCTGCTTTCAACCTTCCCAACTGGTCTGTGACAAAAAAAACCCCATAGGTTGGGGAAGCTGGCTGTACTTAATGACCATATAATTTGCTCAATGACTACAGTAAAATGGTCATAAAATCTAGTCTGGTCACATGATTTATGTTATAATTGCACTGTCTCATGATGAAAATTCTAATCCCAAATGTGCTCATAAATTGAGGACTACCTGTACTTACCTTCCTATGGCTGCAAACATCCATCCATCCTGTGTAGTTTGAATGGTTTTTAGTCAGTTCCTTGGAAAAATATTACCTTCAGGGATGACAATCATGCCAAACTTTACCATTTTAAGATTTTGGTCACCACCTTCAAAGCGCTCCATGGCTTAGGGCCCGGGTACTTACGGGACCGCCTGCTGTTACCTCATGCCTCCCACCGACCCGTACGCTCTCACAGAGAGGGTCTTCTCAGGGTGCCGTCCGCCAAACAATGTCGGCTGGCGGCCCCCAGGGGTAGGGCCTTCTCTGTGGGAGCTCCTACGCTCTGGAACGAACTTCCTCCTGGACTATGTCAAGTGCCTGATCTTCGGACCTTTCGCCGTGAGCTGAAAATGCACTTATTTATTCAAGCGGGACTGGCATAATATTTTTAATACTTTTAAATTTTTAACTGGGGTTTTATTATTTTAGGGTTCATAATTTTAAATTTTAAATGTTGGCCATTTTTTCTAATATGCTCGGTTTTAAATTGTTGTTTTAATTGTATATTTTTGTGTTTTTTATCTTTTGGCTGTACGTCGCCCTGAGTCCTTTGGGAGAAGGGCGGTATAAAAATTTAATAAAAAATAATAATAATAATTTTACCAGCCTGATGGGTTCAGGCATGCAAAGTACACATTATTTTCAGATGCAGCAGCATTTTCTTTCAAACCATTCTTGAGATTTTTACTGTTCTTCAGTATGACAAATGTTACATGTTTAAATTTAGGCTGCAGCAAGGGAAGGAGAAACATATAGCATATAGCCCATACAGTACACATTACTGTTGAAAAAGTTTCAGAGTTCTGCTTCTAATGGCTGTGTTGTCGATTTTAAAATATAAAGAAAAGAACAATGAGTTTGGAATTTTAAAAAAGTCAGCCTGAGCTAAATTCAATGAACTTACTCATAAATAAGCCACAATTGATGGGTTATTGGGGTTTACGATGAGAAAACACCTGTTACAGAGGAGTTGAATTATGCTGGCTCTCTGGCCACATGTTTGCTGTATCTTGAATGCTTGTTAGGCATACGCCAGACACCTTGGCTCAAGGTTTCCATTTCAGTTCCGGAAAAGGCAGCCAAAATAGGAAGCTTGTAGAACTGCCAGGAACAAAGGCTGTAATTGTTACTGTTCATGTGCCTCTCCTTTTAAATTAAGGAGAGGCACATGTTTCCTCTGTTTATTAGATTCCCCAAAGAGAGATCAGTATCTTACATGTCTGTTTTATTACAAGCCTGCACCCTGCTTCTTAGTCTTTGAATTAACCAATATGAATACCTATATGCGTGGCGGGGGGCTGGGGGACGACTTCTTAACAAGTCAGGAAGTTCATAGTGAGATTAAAATATCATTATTGTTCTTAGTGACCATTTTTTTTATCTCCAGCAGCCAGATTTCAAAACAATAAAGCTACCTAGAATCTTTCTAGGTATTTTCTGCCTCCTTCACAATGATTAGTATAACTCTTCTATGGTCAAATCAAATATATTGGGGTTTTTTGTTTTTAATCGTTATGAATCCCAGTATAGCATAGTGAGAATTCCGTCCGAGAGAAACAGTGGCTTTGAGATAGAAAAGCTTCTGCATCATAAAAATTGCCAGAGGGTGAGAAGGATTAAAAATGATATCTGATAACTTTCTAAATTGCCCAGTTTTAACCCATGTTCACTATTACCTACCCTTTCCAAGATCTGTCTGCATCCCAACTTTATTATTTCTTTATCACCCCCTACTCCATATTTTGTAAATTACAGGTAGTCCTCGACTTACAACAGTTTGTTTAGTGGCCATTCAAAGTTACAACAGCACTGAAAAATGTGACTCATGACCATTGTTCACAGTTACAACCACTGTGCAGCATCCCCACAGTCCCGTGCTCAAAATTCAGATCTTTGGCAATTGGTTCATACTTATGACCATTGCTGTATCCCAAAATCATGTGGAGCACCTTTTGCAATCTTCTGACAAGCAAAGTCAGTGGGGAAGCCAGGTTATTTACGGGACCGCCTACTGCTACCAGATACCTCTCACCGACCCGTCCGCTCTCACAGAGAGGGACTCCTCAGGGTGCCGTCAGCTAGGCAGTGTCGTCTGGCGACGCCCAGGGGAAGAGCCTTCTCTGTGGGGGCTCCCGCCCTCTGGAACGAACTCCCCCCAGGACTCCGTCAACTTCCGGACCTCCGAACCTTCCGTCGCGAGCTCAAGACACATTTATTTACCTGTGCAGGACTGGCTTAGATTTTAAATTTATAGGGGTTTTAAATTGGTTTTAATATTTATATTTCCTTTTTTAATAATTGGGCATTATAATAAGTTTTTTAATGATTATTTTAATTTGTATATAGATGTTTTATATGCCTGTGAACCGCCCTGAGTCCTTTGGGAGATAGGGCGGTATACAAATTTGAATAATAAAATAAATAAATTCACTTAACAACCGGGTGACTACTTTATCAACTACAATGATTCACTTTACAATTGAAGCAAGCAAGGTTGTAAAATGGGGCAAAACTCACTTAACAAATGTCTCACTTAACAACAGAAATTTTGGGCTCAATTATAGTTATAAGTTGAGGGTTACCTGTATTACATAGATCACTCTGAGTGTGTTCCACTTTTGCATATTTTTCTCCTCACCCCACCATTTAATTCTTAGAGACTCTAAAATATTTAACAACTTACTCCTTTTTGAGATTTATATATTACATTCTCAGGGTTATCTTAAAGAGTAAATGCATCATGTATTCTTCAGTTCTTAGTTAACTATTTATATGATATATGATAAGCTGTCTCATAGGTTTTTATCCTGTATTTTTCATTAGCGTTATATTATAGTTTTTCTAAGCCAAATAAGGACTCTAATATGGGTTGCACTTATTTCATACTAATACTAACTTATTTGCTGTAGTGATTCACTTAACAACTAAGGCAAGAAAGGTCATAACATTCACTTAAGAAATGTCTCATTTGACAACAGAAATTTTGGGCTCAATTGTGCCCATAAATCAAGGACTACCTATATTATTACTCTTCTCTCTTTGCCTGTTCCATAATTTTGTATGGTCTATTAGACACCTGTTGCTGCCTTTTCTATTTCTAAATTAGGAAAATGAATTAACATGTCTGTTCATATTAATGTGGGCAGGGAATGCTACCTAAATCATGTTTCTCTTTTATAGCAATATAGTATTTCTGTATTTGTGCATTTGTACAATAAAAATTAGAAATTTATGAAATGTGAATGCAAAATTAATTTGACCTAATTGATTCTTCATTGTTTGTGAATATGCATCTTTGAGACTTGATGATGATAATGATGAGTGGAATGTTGGTGAAATAAAACTGAGGACAAGAGGAAGAGGAAGCATTATGATGAACTTACGGCAAAAAGGTGAGATATAAACACAATAAATGAGTGTACAATTACAACTATACTCAGAGATCTAACTCTTAATATTGGAGTTAGATCTTTGAGTACAGTATGTATTACATGTATTAAAACTATTCCACAGCAGGCAGAGTTTCAACCCTTTGCAAATGAAATCCTCATTAAGAGAAATTTTTAAAACATATTGAAAAGTTTTGGGCTTATCCATCTCTCACAGCCCATCTCACCTTAAAGGAATGTTACTGTGTGGGTAAAATGAAATAAAGATACCATTTCAGTGAGAATGACCTTTACTGTATGCAATAGATCTGCAATACTACTTGCAATTCTGACAGCATTTCTATCTTATCTACCTGTAATTTATCTATCTATAATACATACTTCCAAGGAGAAAGTCTTTACGGTACTCATATAGCAGAGTCTGCCTTCTAGGAAAGCTTGTAACTTTTAGGGAAACAAGGAAGATTTTCAATCATTATTATCACTTAGGCCCATATTGTGAAGACAAAGAAATAGGTCGGTAGAAAAATAGCTAAGATAGATGCGCCATGACCCATATGTTAGAGCTTCATGCAGTTAATCATATTACTTGACTTCTTTAAATCTATTGTATCTGAAGGTTTTCCCCATAACGATACCTAATGGAGAAAGAAAATCCAAATTCCATGATACAAGGGATGCAGTAAAAGGTCTGGACTGTCCTTGTTTATGCTGTTTCTTTTTTTGTAAACTTATATCTAGCCTGAATAAAAATAGGAACTTTTTGGAACAATATTGAAGCTGAATGATGGTTGTTAAGAGAGGAACAAACAGTGCAATCAACAGACCAACTTAAAATAGGGAAGCTGTCTCCCCAGCACCAACATTACGTCAGCAATCAATACTGTATACAGATGGCCAACGGGTTAGACTATTTGGGGCAGCTATCATTCAGAAGCTTATTATAATAAATGACAGGCATTTATTTTTAGCTTTTGGGAGATAGGGAAGGCTAAAATGTTAAGCAAATAGGGCTTTGCAGTAACTGACATACTTTGTGATTAAAAGACTGAGATAAAATTCAATTCAGTTTTAGTTAAAATCAAGTTACAGAGAGTAGACAGAAACTTGAATTAAATTAAAGACATTATCCTTTCATTTGGAAAAAATATTCTACAGGAGCCATGTAAAAAAAAGAATAAATGCTAAAAGTTGGAATTTTTAAATCCCTAAATATAAATCAATCAAATATTATGTGAACTTCCTGAGATTAATCCAGATAAAGTCCCAAATGGAACCCCCCACCCCCAAGAGATTGAATATTCAAAGAAATTTGGTCATGCTCATAAGCTCCGCATAATTCTTAATATCCCTTTGTCATTTAAGGGAAAATACAAGACTGAAAAGCAAACATATGGATTTAGAGTTCCCATCTGAACCAGATCTTTTTTGTCATTTTTCTGAAAAATGAAAAGACTCAGCTCCCTCTAATACCAGGAAATCACTTTTCACTGTATACTGGAAAGGACAAAAAAAAAAAAAAAGCCCACTTCCTGCTCCTTGCAGAAATAGACATTTTCTAGTTATCTTTGCCATAAAATTAAACTGAAGCCTATGCTGAGTAAAAGGATACTGACTTTGAATATGTACAGATTGGATAAATCTTAGTGAGGAGGGAAAATACAGGAATTAAAATGCATATTTGCATAAGTTTCAGTTTCCAGTATTAAGTTTCTAATATAGCATAATTTATAATTTAACATACTAATATTATAATATAAAAATAAGTTTGTTTTTATAAAATGCAAGTTGAAAACACCTAACTCAGTTCCTGGAAAATCCATGACTTTTCTTGAGTGGATAGTACTTCAGTGGATGAAAAGATATAAGGACTGTTTCAGTTAGAAATCAAATCCTTTTTAAGCACATTTGGGAAAACTATACAAAGAAGAAATAAAAGAAAGAGAATTAAATTGTTATTTGGGATTAATTGAAGAGAAGTTCTTATCAAAAAATTGATCCCAACTACATAAGAGACACACAGATTTTCTAAGGCAATTGAACTTCATGGGGAATCTCCATAATAACACCATTTTAACCAATATGAATATTGGGCCCCTATACACCAATATTCTTGAAAAACACACATCTAGCCACTATTATCATTGATGCCAATAAAACACACCTTTTCTATAAACACAGACTGGTCACTTTGTATTCATTTGTTCTGACCTCTTGTTATCTCAACTGACGCAATTAAACCAAGTATTTAGGAAACTGAACTACTTACTCAACTAGATCAATACTGTAAACAAATCAACAGAGTTAAATCAATTCCCAAGGAGAACCTATTAAAAGACAGACTACAAAAACAGAATAAGAAAATACCACTGGTTGCCACTTTCAGCTCACAAATTAAACCACTCAAACCCACTATTAATAAGCAATGGAGCATTGTGGACAATGACAGGCACTGAATGGAAGACCATATTTATTTACAGACAGCCATGCCATCTGAAACAGTTTCTCACAAGCAACAGGAAACAACAGGACAACATGGGAATCAAATCCGGTTACAAATATATATGTCTACACCAGTGATGTCAAACTCACGTCATCACGGCAGTATCATGTGACGTATCAGGACTTTTTCCCCCTTCGCTAAATGTATGGACATGGCCAGCACATGACATATCCAGCCCACAGAGCGGGAGTTTGATAGCCCTGATCTACACTATCACTGGCCTTTACACATACATACAAAACAAGATAAAAGGGGCTTTCACATGTGATATCTGCCAGCAAAGCCCCATCGGATTCTACATAGAATAAATGGGACAAACTTTCAGCTAAAAAATAATGGACATACATTGAACATTTGGATTCAAAAAAGGACAAAGTAGCATTAGAGCATTTCAACTTCCCAAGAGAGTAGAGACCTGAAAGTGAGCATTTTGGGAGAAAAAGGCTATAATCAGTGGTGGGATTCAAGTAATTTAACAACTGGTTCTCTGCCCTAATGATTTCTTCCAACAGCCAGTTCACCAAACTGCTCAGAAAGTTAACAACTGGTTCTCCCGAAGTGGTGCGAACTGGCTGAATGCCACCACTAGCTATAATAGCATGATTAACCAAGAGATGGTTGAACTTACATACAACCAAAGGTTTCCGACTAACTCAAGATGTCAACAAACACATTGTGTTTTTAACATATTTCAATTGTTAACTTGATTAGGTATTTTCAAGCTGTCTCATGTGTAACTTAGCATCTGCATAACCAACCTAGCTTCCTTCCCACACAAATACAACTCACACCAATTTAAACCAACTTCAATTTAGCCACTCTATATCTGATGAAGTGAGTGGTAGCTCACAAAAACGTATGCCTTTTAATAAATGTGTTAGCTGGAAAAGGTGCTACCAGACTCCTTTTGATTTTAAAGTATCTATCTCGTTTGAAATTTTATATTTACTTTTATTTCTTTATACATACACACTCACACACGAATAGTAATCAAGATAATGTCAGTGGTTTTTAAAAGAAAAAAAAATGAAGGACAGGTTTGTTATTTTTTGTTCGTGGTTTGTCTCTATCCACATATCTTTAAAAGCCTGCCTTTCATTCTCGGTGAACAAAATGTCTAGACATCCAAATTAAGAACTAACCAATAATCAACCGGGCAAACTGACCTTTCTACATACAAGGTCAGTATCACATAGACACACAGTGTATATGCTCATCTAACCTGCACGGAGCTGGAGACATTTATTTGTGCACAAAAATATTGATGTTGCTAAGTGATATGCAGTCAGTTGCTAACAGAACATCTTTGTATTTATTTATTTGTTTATTTGTCTTATCTCCGTCACATAAACAATGCCAAAGAGTTGAAGAGTAGTGAGGAATATCCAGACTTCTCTACTGAACATCCTTATTTATTACAATACCAATATAAATGAATTGAGGAGAAAAAAGAATCTTGCACAGTAGCTTTGTAGCCAACATGTATATGTAGTCATATCCAGATCTTTCAACTAGAGATGATATTGCTTTTGAACTTTTAACTTACAAGTTGATCTTAAGATAACAATTATTTCTGTCCAACTAGTTATCTTATAGATTTATATGCTATCCTTTAATTAAAGTGTATCAGTGTATAAAACAATATCATTATAAAAAGCAATGAAACAAATATCGTAATTAAAATAGATTAAAAGCAGCATTAAAATTACATGTGATACTAAAAGGCCTGAGATCATTCAAAGATCTTTGTGTTACGTGAAAAATATGTAGATTAACATACAATCATAATGTAAATGACTTTTTCTGTTTTAATTGCAATAATACGTGCGCAAACTACCGCTTTAAACTCGGTGTAAATCATTCTAAACTTGACTGTAAAAAGATGATTTCTATAAAGAGTTGTCAAAGTCTGGAATGCTCTACCTGATCAGGTTGTCTCAGCTACAAATTTTCACAGTTTCAATTACAAATTGACTTCCGTGGACCTTACTTCATGAGTGGTCAGTAGAGGGGGCATGCATAAGTGCACTAACGTGCTTATCGTCCCTGTTGTTGTATTTTTTTTTCTTTTATTCTTGTTCTCGTTTTTGTTACTTCTCAGTTCTCAGGAAGACACAGAACAAGTGTAACCTCACTAAGTATAACATTACATCCTTCTGCTGTTATGGCCATAGTGGTGCATTAGAAAGTCCAATGATAAAGCTGTTCTAAAATTATATCTTTGCTCATAGCCTACAGTCCCATCTGGAAAGCTTAAAATCAAGAGAGTGGTGATTGCAAATAAAACGAAACAAATTAAAGCCTAATTCAGTCCATGTTCATCTAATTCACTGTGATACAAAGAGTATTCTACAGTTCATGCCTGTCACATTAATACCATTGTGCATTGTCTTAAATGTCTAGGAATATAACAACAACTCTCCTGTCTTGTGACAAGAGAACAGCTGCCCAAGCAACACAAATCTGTGTTATTTGCTATAAAAGTATTCCTGTGACCAGCTGGACCTTCAAGCTGGTTCTCCACTTATATTTAAAGTATTAATATTAACATTAAGACATTTTATGAAAAGAGGGGAAAAAACTGATCATAGTATGGGCAAAGGAAGGAATATAGGCTCTAAAAATTTCTGATGTATCAGGTTTTTTGTAATAGGTCAATTCATGTAGCACAGGGATGTCAAACTTGCAGCCTATGGGTCGGGTCCGTCACGCACTGGCCATGCCCACCCCTGTTTTAGTGAAGGAGGAAAGTCACAATAAGTCACGTGACAACAACGTGAACCTCTGTTGTAGCACAATACCAACTAAGATTCAACTTGTGCAGTGGCAATGTCTAGCAAAAAACTTTCCAATGCTGAAGTGAAAGGGAAATGTTGGGAAAATTCCATTGTTCCAAGCTTCATATGTAAACTTCATGCTCAGGTTCATATCAGAGCATATTTATCAAAAATTTACACATACAGGTATCTGCACCTAATTAACCACAATTGAGCCTGGAATTTCAGGCATGTCGTTATAATCATTGAGATGCTCATGTACAACTGCATTGGTTGTTAAATGGACGGGGCAAAAAGCTGACTGCCACGTGAGGGTAGGCAGCTCCTTAGTTCTTTGTGCAGAAGGAAACTCCTTTCCTGGGGATGGGGGGCCTGGGTTGAATGGGGCTTAGATCTTTGGAGCACTGTCAGTGCAAATGAGTTGCCAAGCATCCAGATCACCATCATGATCTCAGGGGTGCTGCAATGGTCCTAACTTTGTGGACGGCTCTTAAATTTCTTTATTCAGCACCATCATGATTTTGTACAATTACCGAACAAATGATTGCTAATTGAGGGCTACCTCAGTCTGGAGTATGGCACTGAAGAAAGGAAGAACGATAGTGAACACAGTGCCTTAGTTATTAAAAATAGGAATAGTGGCAGAATAAATGTGAAATGTGAATGTTCTAAAAGCTGAAGATTGGTTAGACTCTCGCCCTACTAGGGTAAACAGATCTGAAAATGTGAAATGTAAACCCAATGTGATATTTTGGTGAAACTGTTGGGTTAGGATTGTGAGGATCCAGATAAGGGTTACTCCTCTGCCCTGGTCCTATTAGACCTCTCAGCGGCTTTCGATACCATCGACCATGGTATCTTGCTGCGCCGGTTAGAGGGGTTGGGAGTGGGAGGCACCGTTTATCGGTGGTTCTCCTCCTACCTCTCTGACCAGACGCAGACGGTGTTGACAGGGGGGCAGAGATCGACTCCGAGGCGCCTCATGTGTGGGGTGCCGCAGGGATCGATTCTCTCACCTCTCCTGTTCAACATCTACATGAAGCCACTGGGTGAGATCATCAGTGGTTTTGGGGTGAGATACCAACTGTACGCTGATGACACGCAGCTGTACTTTTCCACCCCAGGCCACCCCAACGAAGCTATCGAAGTACTGTCCCGGTGTCTGGAAGCCGTACGGGTCTGGATGGGGAGGAACAGCCTCAAACTTAATCCCTCCAAGACGGAGTGGCTGTGGATGCCGGCACCCTGGTACAGTCAGCTGCAGCCGCGGCTGTCTGTTGGGGGCGAGTCATTGGCCCCGATGGAAAGGGTGCGCAACTTGGGTGTGCTCCTGGATGGGCAGTTGTCTTTCGAAGACCATTTGACGGCCGTCTCCAGGAGAGCTTTTTATCAGGTTCGCCTGATCCGCCAGTTGCGGCCCTTCCTGGACCGGGATGCCCTATGCATGGTCACTCATGCTCTCGTTACCTCTCGCCTGGACTATTGCAATGCTCTCTACATGGGGCTCCCCTTGAAGAGCACCCGGAGACTCCAGTTAGTCCAGAATGCGGCTGCGCGGGTTATTGAGGGAGCGGTTCGGAGCTCCCATGTAACACCTATCCTGCACAGACTGCACTGGCTGCCTGTTGTCTTCCGGGTGCGCTTCAAGGTGTTAGTTACTACCTTTAAAGCGCTTCATGGCTTAGGACCGGGATACCTATGGGACCGTCTACTGCCAACGTCTATCTCCCAACGACCGGTGCGCTCTCACAGAGAGGGGCTCCTCAGGGTGCCATCAGCCAAGCAATGTCGGCTAGCGGCCCCCAGGAGGAGGGCCTTCTCTGTGGGGGCTCCTACCCTATGGAACGAGCTTCCCCCTGGACTCCGACAAATACCAGACCTTAGGACCTTCTGCCGCGAACTTAAAACCTACTTATTTCGTCTTGCTGGACTCGCTTAAATTTAAATTATCAAATTGATTTTATGGGTTTTACATTTTTTGTAAATTTTAGAGGGTAATATTTTATCTATACGAGCCATATCAAATAGGTTTTTTAAGGGTTGTTCTTAGTTTTGTATTGTTGTTTTTTCCTGTATTTTATTCTTGGCTGTACACTGCCCTGAGTCCTTCGGGAGAAGGACGGTCTATAAATAAAAATATTCTATTCTATTCTATTCTAATTCAAGATCACTGTCAACCATGAAAATCACTGAATAATTTTGAGTCAATTGCTCTCTTTCAGCCCAACGTACCTCACAAGGTAGTTGTTATAGGAGAAAAAAATGGGCATCGTTATATATAGCTGAGTTTGTTATATTGTCATATATGCTGACATTGCATAGTGAGTGCTGTAAAGCACTATGGAACAGTATACAAGTCTAAGTGCTATTGCATTGTTCTATATGCATGTGTTTTCTATATAATCTCAGAACTTTTCACTATAACTCTACCAATTTCGTATTTTCTTATTCCTGCAATTTTTAAAAGATTCATAATTTTTAACTTTATGCCTGTTTCACCCAATGAAAAAATATTACTCTCAATACAAGATGATATTGTAATATACTTTAACAAAACTAAAGTTTATTTTTACAATAATTAATTCCATCCTAACAAGAGACTGTAACAACTGCTAAAGCCAAGACATATAGTGGTAAATATACTATACGATGACGCAATACAGCCTTTTCTTCAGTGGCAACAATACACATAATAAATAACAATATATTTGTTATATATATATAAATAACAATATATATGCAATATATATATCCATCATTTCTAAAAAGAATATATATGTCATATTGCAGAAGCTTAGTATATACAAACTGTTTTACAAAATTTGACTGCTTATATTCACCAATCAAATCGAAGTATAATGCAATCATATTCTGCAATGCTAGTAGAAAACAGTATTGCATAGTGATAGTACTCTGCTGTATCTAGAGTAATAATGTACTGATGCACCAAGAGATCTTATGATTAGTTTATAGATAGACATGACCTTACAGACGTACTAGGAATGCAGAAAAAGTCTTATATTTTAGAAAATATCAGGGTTTCAATAACAAAACTTGTTATTTTGGGTTCCTTATCTGTACTGAATCTGGGCCATGTTTCTGCCTATGCAAAATAATAAAATTATTATATTATTATATCTATAATAATAACAAAGTAATAGCCCTTTCTTTCTAAATTATGTAACCCTCCTAGGCTTTGATTAACTTCAAATGGCCTGTTTTCTAATTATTAAATGACAGCTTGTCACCACCAAGCTTACACTTAGCATATACACCTCTATCCTTTTCCTCAAATTTGAGCATTCCTTCTCAGGCCTTTTTCTACTGAATAATAATGTAATTTGCCACACTTATCTATGCAAGTAATAGAGCATGATAATTTCTGCAACAATGTTTTAAATGATGTTTTGTAATTTATAGCTAAAGACAATCACAAATAATTCCAGACAAAAAAAGAAGAAAAAAACAGAATCCCATTGTTAATTTGTAATCATCCCTTTATGATCTACACTATTGCTTAAAAACAGGAGTTGATGGTAAGAACAGACTGATTATATAAGCACTACTCAGATAAAATACCAAGTTTTGGATATTTTTAGGCCACTCAAAATCATAACAACTAGTTTGTGACAGTTGAAAACAGGTTAACTATTGAATTAAGTGTAGCTTTATTTATAAATCGGTCAGTCTAAACGACTACATTTAATTTCTAACAGGCTATATAGGAGAGAAAGATAACATAAATTTGAACAAATACAGCAAATTATTCTTACCTAATACCATGATGCTTTTATTTATAACTTTGTATCTCATAAGGAGTACTAATTATACTTTATAGAGCTCCTGCAGGAAAAAATAAACACATTCGCAATGTGGATTTTACACCTCATTTTATACCATATGGGCATTCTGTAATATTATAGTTTTTTTAAATTAAAAAGTCCAGTAAAAAGAAAGGTAATTAGCTCAAGCAACATAGAATAACTGTAAAATCATATTTAGATTATTACTTTCCAACAAAAATAAATTAAAATAAGCAAATTCAGAATTTGATCTATGTCTTCATAAAATGAGAAACAACATGAACAATTACCAAATTGTTCATATATTATTAATAAGGATCTCTATCATTTTTATTGATTCAATAACATGGTAAGTTTCAGAATTCACCACTATCTATTGATAATTTTCCCGATAACAATTGGGGATTCTTTTGTATAAAATAATTTGTTGGAAATGTAATCGGTTGTGTATCTATTGTGTTTAATCCACCTTTGTATTGCTTTGTCCTAACTTAAACCTGCCCTTTTCTAAAGATACAACATCCTTGATTGAAATATGTCTTCAATTCCATCTTGGTTTGACACGTCTAGCTTATGTGAAAATGTACATTCTTGCCCATCATTGTCCAACATTTACAACTTGGCTTAGCTCTTTTTTTCTTCCCAAATTTGTAATGCTCAAGATAGAGAATAACTATTGTCAGCTATTGGAATAATTTGGACAGCATAACAGCCTCATAGGGATACTAACAACTGGTTGTAGTATGGGAGAAAAATAGCTCCTGTGAATAGTTATATATGACTTAATGCAATATTGTATTAAAAATGAACCAATTCATTGTGTTTCATATTCTGTGGTTTTTAAAATTGCTGTTAAGGTATGTTGTGCAATAAATTGAAAAGTGGGTAATAAAAAAAATAAGGGTTTAGTTTTGGGGGAGAAATGCAACAATCTGAATAAATGTAAGGGACTCTTTACTCATCAGGTGACATTAATAGATTGATAAAGAGATGAAAAGTGATTGGCTCACTGAGAGTCCTGAAAAGAAATAAAGTTAGTATTAGTCTTATGGTTTAAATATAAGTCTATTTGTGCATATGCATGGAAAAGGAATGACTAGAAAAACTTAATTAACTGGATTGCTTATGATGAAAGAATGAAACAATTACAAAAATGTAACAATAATTACAGGTTGCAAATATTTTTATTAATGTTAACAATGGATTTTGAAAAAAGCATATTATACACAGAAGAAAAATACATGAAGGTAATAAGATAAAAGAAGAATGACTGCAGTAAGGTAAAATCCAAAGCAGTCAGTTTAAAATAAGTATTAGAAAATAAATCCCTCTTGCAACAACAATGAAAAGTGGCTATAAGGAAAGTTTATGTGAAAGCAGCTTTGAAAAGAGTCATTTTAATAAAGTGCTACAGAAGTCTGCTGAGTTACACTAAAGGAAAACATGCTTGATGAAAAAAATAACTTGAAAAAAGCTAAGGAGAGAAAATATGTATATCAGAAAATACTGCAAAAACCTGAAGATAAGAGAAAGATATTGGACAATGTGTATATATATATAGAGAGAGAGAGGAAAAAAAAACAATTGTAAAGAATGTGGCCAAAAAAGAACAAGAAATAGTTAAGATTATAGGACAAAGAAAATCAGGGTGCCTACTTGGGGGGTGGGGTGAATTTGTCTTCCTCACTGTTCCCAGATGGGTCCTGTTGTGGTCCACCAGCAGTTTGCGGAACTGGCAGCGGAGTCAGACAGTGAGGAAGCTGGGGAGGAGTAGGCCCGGACAAGGGCTCTGTGTCGGAGGTAGAGATGGGGCCAGGGCCATCTGGGAGCGATGCGTGGACTCTGGAGCCTCCAGAGACAGACAGCAGAGAGGCAAAGGAACAGGAGGAGCCTGTTCCTAGTGCACGCATGCGAAGAGCTGCCAGAAAGCAAGAGCAGCTAAAGGACAACTCGGGAGTAAGGCCAGGAGATGATTGGCCCCTCCCATAAGGGTTAAAAGAGCAGCAACAGCTCTTGGGCTCTTTGTAGGAAAGCAACATTGCTACATTTGTTTCCAGTCGGTGTCTCTTGTTTCTGAACTTCATGAGGCTTTGCCAAGAAAAGCCTTTGGCAGGGTGCCAAAGAAGACAAAGGTTTGTGATAAGGCCGAAGGACTTTTTCTGAAGGATTTGTTTTGGAATTAATTTGGACTAAGCTGAGAATGAAGTAATTCTAAACTGTTCTAATAAAATATGTTTGCTTAGGACTGATTCTGTCTGGTAATAACTACTTGGGCCTAGGGCCAAGCTCTCAAGCTCGGCCACAAGCACCATCAGACTCCCATAAGCACCAATCCCACAATGCTTTTTAGTGCAGTTGAGATAAATTAGATTACACTTGGTCAGTCAGAATCATAACTCTCCATATAATACCAAAAATGATTTGCTTTTTTTTTGTATTTTTACCTGCTACATGAAAGGTTTTTGTACACCTATTACTCAAATACAACCTGATTCCCAACCCCCAGAATATAAGAGAGATTTACAGAGCAGTTTCGATGAAATAATATGAAGTTTTGGAAGGAGATGAAAAGGGGCCTCCAACAGAGTGAGTTGTATAAAGAATAAAAGCAATGCAATCATTTGGAATGAAATCAAAATGAGGGAATGCTGGAAGGCATAATTTGGAGATTGGTATAAATTCAGTATAAAAGTAGAATTGAAATATATGCTATAAATATTAGTATCCCAGAAAGAAAGAAAAACTGATGAAAAGGAAGTAATACTTTCTGTTGAAAAATGGCAAGGCTATAGACACAGGGAAGTAGCATACCTGAAGAAATGCTAAAATATAGATGTGGTTTGTGTATGGAATGATTGACTTGTTTAATATACGTACATACGTGCTTGATGATTAGAAGAATGCTGCCATTGTTTTCTTTTTCAAGAGCTAAGGTAAAAATTATAGGGTGTTTCACATCCCTGGGGAAAGTGTTTCGTGATGTTCTGATTGATAGGCGATAATGAACAAACTTAGGTCATGCACATTAGGGAATCCTTATGCTTGGTCAAATAAATACAGACCTGGTTTTTGCTTTTTGGTAAATCACTGAAAAATATATGGACACAAGGAAGTGCATTGATTTAGGGGGAAAAACATGATAAATTGAGTAGGTTTGAATTACGAAACCTTTTGCATGCATATTTATTTTATTTATTTATGTATTTATTTGTCAACAAAAACAAGGAAACAAGTAACAGTATAGACATAGACATGGACACATAAAAATAATTGGCACAAAAAAAGAATATAAATAGGCAAAACATAGCCATAAACAGATAGAATGATTACATATAAATCGGGACAGTAGGACAGGGATGGTAGGCACGCTGGTGCGCTTATGCACGCCCCCTTAGGGACCTTTTAAGAAACATGAAAGGTCCACGATAGACAGTTTAAGGTGAAAGGTATGGAGATTAGAGAGACTAACAACGGGATCAGGTAGAGTGTTCCAGACATTTACTACTCTATTGCAGAAGTCATCTTTTCCTACAATTAAGATTAGAACGAATTACATTGAATTTAAATCTATTGATAGGCCTTGTGTTATTATGGTTGAAATTAAAGTACTCATTTACAGGTAGAATATTTTGGTAAATAATCTTATGAACCATAGGTCAGAACATAGACAACGCAGTTCGAGGCTATCTAGACCTAAAATTTCAAGCCTAGTGGTATAGGGAATTTTATTTCGAACAGAAGATTTGAGTACCCTTCCAGTAAAATATCTCTGGACCCTCTCTAATGTAATGATGTATGAAATACAATGAGGATTCCAGGCATGTGAGCAGTATTCAAGTATATGGAGTTGATGTTTGTAGATTAAGCTGGGTGCAATGCAAGGATGTCTTAGGTCCCCTTAATTCTTCTATGTTTGACTGTTTGCCAAAAGAAGCAAAAATAGCTGCGTATAAAAGTGCTTCCGCCGACCTTATTTAATGGAAATGAGAGTTGGGTATCTCAGGAAAAAAAAGTAAGCTGCATGAAGTATTCAAGGTACTATTCAAGCAGTGGTATCATGAATGAGTTGAGGGGAGGTAAACAACAACAAATGCGAACTGAATGTAAAAATAAGGGAACAATATGTCATACAAAAAAGTATGTCGAGATAGTTTAGTCATATAGTGACCAAATGAGGTTCAAATAAAAATAATACAATATATGAAGGAAGAATAAATTACTCCAGAAGAAGGGAAAGCTCAACAAGAAACTAGACTTACTTTGTTTTTTTCTCGAAGCCGTTTCGCTTCCCAACCAGCAAGAGAGTTGGGATTAGATAGAATTGAAGCAATCCTCAAAAGGAGAGAAGTGAGAAACTTAAAGAACATGAGACAAGGTATGAGTTGGTGGCATTATATGACAGAATTAAGATTGATTTTCGAGCATAGAAAAGTAAGGAGAGCTACAATTTATGCTACTACTGTAAATTAGATTAATTCTATGTAGGTTTATTTTTCTTATATCTTGCCTTTAATTTATTTTGTTGTATGTTTCTCATTTTCTTTCAGCTTAATTGGAAGACATAGTGTGATTGTCATGTCCATATGTAAAGATGGATGTTATCCCAACTATGCAGAGGAAAGCAGAAATAAAACTGCTGTTCTCATGCACAACATTTCATTTCAGGCTAGTCCCGATGTGAGCTTCTTATTTAGTCCAGGAATGTCAAACTTTATTTCATTGCGGGCCGCATCAGGGTTGTGTTTGACCTTGGGTGAGTCGGGGTTGGCGTGGCCGGGGTGGGCGTGGCCAGCTCGACATCACTTGTGTCAGGGACACCTATGGTGGCCCAAGTGCTCTGCAGCAAAAATGGGCTCCTCAGCTCCGTTTTTAGCTGTGACGGCCTCCTGCAACCCTCTGCCAGCAAAAACGGAGCTCGGGAGAGCTGCATGGGGCCCTCCTGAGCTCCATTTTCATTGGCAGAGGCACCGCAGGGTGGTTTGGGTAGTTTCAGGGGAGGTGACGGAGGCTAGTCTTGTTGAGTCCATCTGGGATGAGTTTGATCCTGTGGCTCCTGAGGACATGGACGGGTTGCTGGGGCGGCTGAATGCCACCACATGTTTATTGGACCCGTGTCCCTCCTGGTTGGTGCTGGCCACTCAGGAGGTTACACGAGGCTGGCTCCAGGGAATTGTTAACGCTTCCTTGAGGGAGGGTGTTGTTCCCACTGCCTTGAAAGAGGCGGTAGTGAGGCCCCTCCTCAAGAAGCCCTCCCTGGACCCAGCTGTTTTGGGAAATTACCGTCCAGTCTCCAACCTTCGCTTTGTGACGAAGGTTGTTGAGAGTGTGGTGGCACATCAGTTACCCCAGTACCTGGATGAATCTGTCTATCTAGACCCGTTCCAGTCCGGTTTCCAACCCGGGTACAGCACGGAGATGGCTTTGGTCACATTGGTGGATGACCTCTGGAGGGTTCAGGGCAGGGATTATTCCTCTGCCCTGGTCCTCCTAGATCTCTCAGCGGCTTTTGATACCATCAACCATGGTATCCTGCTGCGAAGGTTGGGGTGTTTAGGAGTGGGAGGCACCGTTTTTCGGTGGTTCTCGTCCTATCTCTCCGACCAATCGCAGACGGTGTTGGCAGGGGGGCAGAGATCGACCACAAGGCGCCTCCTGTGTAGGGTGCCACAGGGGTCGGTTCTCTCACCTCTCCTGTTCAACATCTACATGAAGCCGCTGAGGTCATCAGTGGTTTTGGGGTGAGTTGTGAACTGTACGCTGATGATGTACATTTCCACCCCTGACCACCCCAATGAAGCTGTTGAAATGTTGTCTCGGTGTCTGGAGGCTTTGCGGGTCTGGATGGGGAGAAACAGGCTCAAGCTCAACCCCTCCAAGACTGAGTGGCTGTGGATGCCGGCATCCCGGTACAGTCAGCTGCAACCGCTGCTGACTGTTGGGGGCGAATCATTGGCCCCAATGGAGAGGGTGCGCAATCTAGGCGTTCTCCTGGATGGACGGTTGTCTTTTGAAGATCATTTGGCGACCGTCTCCAGGAGAGCATTTTACCAGGTACGCCTGGTTCGCCAGTTACGCCCCTTTCTAGACCGGGTTTCCCTATGCACGGTCACTCATGCCCTCGTCACTTCTCACCTGGACTACTACAATGCTCTCTACATGGGGCTTCCTTTGAGGAGCACCCGGAGGCTCCAGTTGGTCCAGAATGCAGCTGTGCGGGTGATAGAGGGAGCTACTCGTGGCTCTCATATAACACCTCTCCTGCACAAGCTGCACTGGCTGCCTGTGGTCTTCCGGGTGCACTTCAAGGTGCTGGTTACCACCTTTAAAGCGCTCCATGGCATAGGACCGGGATATCTACGGGACCGCCTTCTGTTACCATATGCCTCCCACCGACCGGTGCGCTCCCATAGAGAGGGTCTCCTCAGGGTGCCGTCAGCCAAACAATGTCGGTTGGCGACCCCCAGGGGGAGAGCCTTCTCTGTGGGGGCACCTACCCTCTGGAACGAGCTTCCTCCTGGATTCCGTCAACTTCCTGACCTCCGGACCTTTCGCCGCGAGATGAAGACTTATTTATTCTTCCGAGCAGGATTGGCATAAAATTGGATTTTAAATGGGGTTTTATATTATGTATTTTATAATTTAAATTATTGGCCATATAGAATAAGTTTTTTAATTGGTTTTATTGTATTGTATTGTATTGTATTTTATCTGGCTGTTAACCGCCCTGAGTCCTTCGGGAGAAGGGCGGAATAAAAATTAAAATATTATTATTATTATTGTTGTTGTTGTTGTTGTTGTTGTTGTTGTTGTTGTTTCCAGGGCAGCACCGCAGGCCAGATCTAGGCACCCCGCGGGCCAGATCTGGCCCTCATGATTTAGTCAAATGAACTCAGATGTATATCTACAGATCATATATTTCCTCTAAAGAAGAAGTGTGAAGAGTCAAATACTCAGTGCTGAAATTAGTCTGAAAGGGACAAGCTTCCTACTATCTACCTCATTTCTCCTCTGAATCCTTTAAATGGGAATTGGCAATATTCTCAGGATTGCTCAAACAGTTGAAGAAGCTTTCCAGGGATACAGTGACCTCATATGAGGGGCTGAGAGGGTAATCAGGAGGGATAAGAACATCTGACACTCCCCTTCTCACCCTTACTTTTAGGTTTTTCAATTTTAAATAATATTTAAAAAGATGTGTCTTAATATTTTTATTTAAAAACATTTTTCATCAAAGTAAAGGAGACTCTATTCTTAAATGTCTCAATTTAGAGATCAACAGAGATTCTTCCTTTCAGATCAGTCTTATAACAACAACAACAACAACAACAGAGTTTGAAGGGACCTTGGAGGCCTTCTAGTCCAACCCCCTGCCCAGGCAGGAAACCCTACATCATCTCAGACAGATGGTTATCCAACATTTTCTTAAAAATTTCCAGTGTTGGAGCATTCAAAACTTCTGCAGGCAAGTCATTCCACTTATTAATTGTTCTAACTGTCAGGAAATTTCTCCTCAGTTCTAAGTTGCTTCTTTCCTTGATCAGTTTCCACCCATTGCTTCTTGTTCTACCCTCAGGTGCTTTGGGGAACAGCCCGACTCCCACTTCACATGTCTTGCTTCACATGTCATTAAAACTATACAAATTCCATTAATGATACTGTATGTCCAAATGATTAAATTTTCTTTTCTACCATTCATTTGAAGTGAGAGCATTTCTAACTTCTCTGCAAATAGCACAGACAGATTTACTTTAATTTCAAACAGCAGCTTTTTTGAAGCAGACTAATAAATTACTGTTAAGTTCGGGAAGTAACGAGGCTGGAGACCAGGGTAGTGACAACAGCTCTTTAATATAGGGTGAACCCAGCAACAGGCTGGGGGAAAACCTCTCCTTTTATACTGTTTAACCGGCGGCTTCAACCAATCAGCAACGTGCTTGTTTCCCGCCAAAACATTTAAAGATACATAACACTCCTCCCCTCCCAGAAAACACTTTACCTATATTTACATATTATTTACATGTTATTTTTCGACGTAGTCACGCAAATAACCTGGGCGTCTCCTGATTCTTTCGGACCTGCGCGGTTCAGTCCTTGGGAGTGGGTTGAGCTGGTCGGAGGGGCTGTTTGCTCCTCCCAGCTCTTTCTCTAGGCCATCCGGCCCTGGATTACTTGCAGGCTCTTTTTCTAGGCCATCCGGCCTTGGATTACTTGCAGAGTCGTCCCTGCTGTTTCCAAAGGGAACCTGATGGCGTCGCTGGACCTCCGGGGACTCAGCTAAGTCTTGCGCCTCTCCCGGGTTTAAATCAGCTGTGGGTTCAAATAATGTGTGGTCAGGGTCTGTTTCATTGAGTTCGGATTGTTCGGTTATTCTTTTTCTGATTTGATCTATGTGGCGCCTCCATACTCGGTTGTCTTTTAACTCAACCAAGTATGACTTTGGACCGGTTGCTTTTATGATTTGCCCTGCTAGCCAACTTGGGCCGTCCCCATAGTTGCGGGCCCACACTCGGTCGCCTATGCCCATTTCTCTAGTTTTTTCCAATTCCCCCTTATAACCCTCTGGTGTGTAGTGGGGATTTAAACGGTCGAGTGGGCACCGGAGCTTCCGTCCCATCAATAGTTCGGCGGGGCTTCTGCCTGTTGCAGTGCTGGGGGTTCTATGCTGAACGGCCAGAAAGAAATCTATCTTTGTTTGCCAGTCGCCTGGCTTGAGTCTGGACAATGCCTCTTTAGCGCTCCGGACGGAACGCTCTGCAAGGCCAT
This sequence comes from Ahaetulla prasina, assembly GCF_028640845.1. Classification (NCBI taxonomy): domain Eukaryota; kingdom Metazoa; phylum Chordata; class Lepidosauria; order Squamata; family Colubridae; genus Ahaetulla; species Ahaetulla prasina. The sequence goes on along the minus strand of NC_080541.1, from coordinate 63,320,838 downwards.
TCGACGCAGGGTGGAAGGGCGCAGAGAGGGCATGTCGGATGCCCTCATCTGCCAAGTATTCCTCAAACTGGGTTGCCGTGAATTGCGGGCCGTTATCGGATACTAGCGTGTCGGGCAACCCGTGGGTTGCAAATAGGTGTCGCAGGGCTGCGATTACCGCCTCGGCTGTCATGGACCTCATGAGAATGATTTCCAACCATTTAGAGAAAGCGTCGACTACCACTAAGAAGGTTTGGCCGTGGAAGGGGCCGGCGAAATCGATGTGGATTCTTGACCAGGGCCCTTGGGGTTTTTCCCATTCCCTAACCGGGGCCGTCGGGGGTAGTGGCCTGGATTCCTGGCAGGCCAGGCATTTCCCTACCCTCTCAGCAATTTCTGAGTCCATCAATGGCCACCACACATAGCTTCTCGCTAGCCCCTTCATCCTTACGATCCCTGGGTGACCCTCGTGGAGAAGGTCCAATACCTTTTCCCTCAATTTCTCCGGGATCACCACTCGATCGCCCCATAGCAGGCACCCCCCTTGAGCCGAGAGTTCCCCGCTTCACAAATTCCTTAAAACGCTCGCCCGGCGCAGCGGGCCACCCTCTTTGCACCCAACCCAGTACAGTTCTTAAGGTAACGTCCCGGTAAGACGCCCTAGCCACCTCCTTAGATGTGACTGGGCCAGAGTCCAGAGAGTCAATCAATAGTACAGGTGCCCCCGGAGTGGGGTCCTCGATGGCCCCTGGCAGTGGGCATCTGCTTAATGCGTCCGCATGCCCCAGGTCTTTTCCTGGTCGATGCTGCAGCTTGTAGGAGTAAGCAGCCAAAAAGATAGTCCATCTGGTCAATCGGGGTGAAAGTGCCACCGGCGTTGGGCGGTCGCCAGCCAATAATCCTAACAGTGGTCTATGGTCTGTGACAATTTCAAAGTCTCTGCCAAACACGTATTCATGAAACTTCTTTACCCCTGACACTATAGCTAGGGCTTCTTTATCCAACTGACTATAGTTCCTCTCTGTTGAGGACATTGTTCTGGAATAGAATGCTATTGGGGCTTCTGTGCCATTTGGGAGCCGGTGGCTGAGCACAGCCCCCACTCCGTAAGGGGAAGCGTCACATACTAGAACCAATGGCATATTGCTGTGGTATTGAATTAGCAAGCTATCACTCGAGAGTAGGTTCTTAACTGCTTCGAAAGCCCTGGTTTCAAGTTTCCCCCAAGACCAAACAGCCTTCTTTCCCAGCAACTTATGTAGCGGCTCGGCAACGGTTGCCTTGTTTTTTAAAAAGACCGCGTAAAAGTTCACTAGACCCAGGAAAGCCTGTAGCTCTGTTTTGTTTTTGGGCGCTGGAGCCTTTCTTATTGCCTTGACCTTGCTCTCGGTGGGGTGAATTCCCTCTTTGTCTATTCTGTAGCCCAAGAATTCTACGGATTCTACCCCTATTTGGCATTTGTTCACTTTAAGTTTTAGCCCGGCTGACGGAAAATGCCCAAAACGTTTCTCAGCGCTCCCCAGTTCCTCTAAATTTTCTGCCGACACCAACACATCATCAAAATAGGAACTACCCGGGAGCCCTTGCAGAAGTCGCTCCATTAAGTTTTGAAATAGACCTGGTGCCACACTCACCCCAAACTGCAACGGGTGCACTTGAAAGCCCCCTATGAGTCACGATCGTTTGGGCTTCGCTGTGGCTGCGTCAACGGGTAATTGTTGGTATGCTTGTGCTAAATCTAATTTAGCAAAAATTTGCCCTTGTCCCAACGAGTGCAGCAAATGTTGCACCACGGGAACTGGGTAAGCGCTCTTTTGCAAGGCTTTGTTTAACGTTGCCTTGTAATCAGCGCAGATTCTCACTGACCCATCTGGTTTCACTGGGGTGACGATAGGCGTCTCCCATTTGGCATGGTCGACTGGTACCAAGATCCCCTGCCTTATGAGCTTGTCTAGCTCTTTGTCAATCTTGGGTTTAAGGGCAAAGGGTACCCTCCTTGCTTTTATCCGGATAGGGGCTACCTGGGGGTCTAGATTGAACGATATAGGGGTCCCCTTGTACTTGCCCAGGCAGTCCTTGAACACGTCCTCGAATTCACACATGAGTGCATCTTTAAGGTTAACGTCACTTTTGTAGATGCCAGTCACTCCCATGCCCAATGCACGGAACCAGTCCAGTCCCAACAAACTTGGCAGGGTCCCTTCGACGATCGTGATGGGCAGGGTCTTCTTGTGTGGTCCGTACTCGACTCGGACGGAGGTGGTCCCTCGAACAGGGATGCGATTCCCTTGGTAGTCGTGGACTCGTAGCCGTTGTGTTTGCAGGTTTCGTTTTGCTACTGTTGGCAAAGCTTTCGCAAAAGTGTCCCAGGACATGATTGTGATCGCTGACCCGGTGTCCACTTCTAGTCGGCACGGCACTCCTTCTATTTTGGGTTTGGTGAAGATTTTCTTCTCCACCTTGGTTTCGGCGCGGCCTATGATCACGGTTGTTCGATTCAAGTTTGCGCCTTTTTTGTTTGAGCCAATCACGGGTCGCCTGGCCGATCCCGCGCTCTGATTGGTCGGTTTGAATTTTCGGCGGGAAGGTTGGGGTGCTCGACAGACTTGAGCCAGGTGCCCTTCTTCTCGCACCGACATGTAGCGCCCTTGAACTTGCATTGTTGACGCTGGTGTTGTCCTCCGCAACTTCCGCATTCCTCCGGTCTTCTTTGCCACGTTTCTCGGTTCGACAAACCCTTCCTCATCCTCGCCGCCTGATTCGGTCTGGATCTCTTCTTGGTGCACCGGGGTTGATTTTGTGCTCGCCGGTGTGAGTGGCTTTGCAGGGTCTCCGCCGCTTGGGTGGACATTTCATGCGCTCTGGCTTCGTCCAGGCGTTTGCCAGCGTTAGATTGCTTTTGATAGCAGCCGCCCGCAAACGCATGTCTCTGACCCCACGGATGAGTTGCTCTAGCAGCGCCTCGTCCAGGTCTCGGTACCCACAGTCTTTGGAGGCTTTCAGGGCGGCCATGTAATCGCTGATGGATTCGCCTCTAGCTGTCGGCGCCTCCAAATTCGAAACGCCGCACGTATTTGGACGGCGTTGGCGCGAAATGGTTTTTTAGCAGGGTTTGCAGAGTTTGCCACGATACCGATTGTACCGGCGTTGGCTCTGCCAGGGCTTCCGCGATGTCAATGACCTCGGGACCGCAGTGGCTCAAGAAATATGCCCTTTTGCGGTTGTCTGGGACTCCTTGCAGTTCGTTTGCTTCTAGGAAGCTTTGAAGCGGGTCATGTCGTTCCCCATTTCTCTCTGGCTGGGTCAAACGGCGCGGGCGGAGTGTAACTGGCCATCTCCGCGTTTCTGCCCTGGGTTTGCTGGGTTCGGTTCTTCCGTGCTTCAGCTCGGTTCTGGTGCTCCTTAGCCTCGAAATCCCATCCTCGTCGCCAGTGTTAAGTTCGGGAAGTAACGAGGCTGGAGACCAGGGTAGTGACAACAGCTCTTTAATATAGGGTGAACCCAGCAACCTGGCTGGGGAAAAACCTCTCCTTATATACTGTTTAACCGGCGGCTTCAACCAATCAGCAACGTGCTTGTTTCCCGCCAAAACATTTAAAGATACATAACAATTACCATAGTCGAATCCCCTATTGAACTTCTGGAAAGGACTGTAAATATATTTAGCAACCTGCTGCATAAACATAACTAGCTTTCAACTAGGACTGATGTCTTTCAGAAAATGTGTTAGTTATGTTAGAAAGGAGAGAAAGGATTCGGGAAATTTGATTGCCTATTTCCATCTGGGGGAAAAAATAAGTGCATTGCTCATGATATCACATGATTTTGTCTTCTTCAAATAAAACCTCTTATCTATTTAATCTTTCTTTAAGAGACAAGATTAGTGGATCTGATTCATGTAATGCTGATTTATTTTGAATAAATCTCCTATAAAATTTAGCAAGACCATAATCAATACAAAAACACTCAGTTTTAAAACAGTTGCTTTCTTTAATCTGGACTGTAGATGCAGAGCTGTGCAAAATAGATCTAATACAAGCATCTCATTCATGGGACAGCTGTTTTGAGCAGCTTGTACATAATACAAAATGTGAATGTTCCAGTTCTTTTGGCTTGGATTTACTTTGGGTAGAAATTGTTTGAGGTGTTCCATGCCTTTTTAGGTGCTGTTATTGGAAGCTATTTTGCTCCCATAACAAAAGATTGGGATGTTATGTCTGGAAACCTTGAACCAAAGCCAAAACAGCCAAAACAGACCACTCATGTCCCTAGCGCTATTGGCTTAGTTTGGTGGCATTTTGGAGCAAAACAGCAGGTATTTAAGAAGCAGATGGCCTGGTGAGCAATCAGCTGGATTCCCCATTGGACAGGTGCTTCTGTTGGACTGTTTGGTGAATTGGAGTAACTATTTGCCTACAACTGAGGCAACTGTCAGAGCTGTGATTCCCATTTTAGAATAGATTTTTTTGGGGAGGTTTAGTTACACTTTTGATTTAGTGTAGTGAGGTAATTATGTTTAGATGGAAAGAAAAAGAGGGGCAGACCCACTCCGCCCATCCCCTGCTTTTGAAATCAATCTCCTTCTGAGTTTAAAATAAAACTCCCCTCCCCCCCTTTTTTTAAAAAGGCCCCTTAAAAAGTTTGCTTGCTAATTTGGAAGGAATTATTTTTTCCTATTAATTGGGTGGGTGGGTGTACTGGCCCTGATAGTCTCCCGCTTACTAGAGATGCATCAGAGCAGTTTTTGTGATTGCGGCTATTTTTTAAGCCTTTCTTCTAAGGCTGTTATCCACTCCCACCTCCCAGTTTAGGACCAAATACATTCCCCAAACAAAATCTCTCTTCCAATAAAACACTACTGAATGCACAATAGCTGGGAATTAAGTCAGTTAAATAGGTCTTGAGAGGAAGGACAGTGAGAAGGGATCCAGTACAGAGGTGGTATTCAGCAGGTTCTGACCAGTTCTGGAGAACCGGCAGTGGAAATTTTGAGTAGTTTGGAGAACTGGTAAATACCACCTCTGACTGGCCCCGTCCCCATCTATTCTCTGCCTCCCGAGTCCCAGCTGATCGTGAGGAAATGGGGATTTTGCAGTAACCTTCCCCTGGAGTAGGGAGAGAATGGAGATTTTACAGTATCCTTCCCCTGCCACACCCACCAAGCCAGGCCACGCCCACCAAGCCACGCCCACAGAACCAGTAGTAAAAAAATCTGAATCCCACCACCGATCCAGTACTGATTGACTTGCTATGTTTAGATACTTAGGTACTCTGGAAATCTATTGATACCACATATGGTGTATTTTGTTTGCTTGCTTGCTTGCTTGCTTGCTTGCTTGCTTGCTTGCTTGCTTGCTTGCTTGCTTGCTTGCTTGCTTGCTTGCTTGCTTGCTTGTTTGTAACGTTGGTATCCTGCCTTTTCTTCAGGAACTCAAGTCAGTCTCCATAAAACTGCCTCCTATCATTTTCTTCCACAATAGCTAACATATGAGGTAGGCTGAGCTGGGACAGAGTGATTGGCAAGTCACCCAGTGAGCTCCCATGGCTGAAGGTGAACTTCCATCTGGATCTTAACCATTATGCCACACTTATGTGCGTGTGTTTGTTTTGCCGCAAAGGTATGTTTGAACTTGTTGGTTTGTGAATCTGTTTGCTACAGTTCTTCAATCTATTAGCACCAAAGGTCCAAAAAGGAGGTATTTTAATGAGCAAAGAAGTGTACATGACTCATAATTTCCATTTTGTTCTGTTAAATCAATCTACTTTACATTTAAGAAGTCAGGCAGTGAACCAATGTTTCCTACACTGATGCTTCTCTCCTGAATAGCTAAACTTATTTTCTTTCTTTTTCTAATCTTCTCTGACATAAACTGAAATTGTACAATCAGCCCTTTCCTTCTGCATTTTAGGAAGTTTGGATAATCCCAGGTGATCATTCAGTACAGGGAGGCTGGAGCATTGCAATTGCCTCTTAGTCATGAGATTGGATATTTTTATTGCTCTTAATGTTTTCATATGTAACTCTCTGTTCCATCAGAATATTTCCAGCTGCTAATTTTTAACAGATTGTAAATCTTAATCCCAATAGTTTTAAAAGCAGTTCCCTATTGAGTGTATTCCAATAATACATGCCCAAAGTGACAAAAGAGTGATTAATTTTACCCCGTCAAAGTAAAGGTGCAATTGAGGCATAAGATGGATTTGTGTGAAGGTTTTCTTAGCTACAGCTGCCACCTGAACTTTTTCCAGTTGAGAGTTTAATAAAATCCCTACATTATACCAGTCATAAAGAGGGAAATTTAACCCCATGTGGGAGCCAAGATGAAATGTTCCCAGCCCAGAGAGGTCAATCTTTCCCCTGTCAACACTGACAAGACCCAACCACAGAGAAAGGAGAATTGTGATGGAATGTGCACCTGGAATGGAGGGGAATCTTGGCAGCTTTCTCAGGGAGGAGGCAGTACATTCCATAGAGAAACCCAAATTAAGAGATTGCAAAATCCCAAAATGGATGGGGAAGGGGAAAAGAGATTCAGAGTATCCATTTGCTAGAATATCTCAGGATGTATTTATTTATTTATTCAATTTACATGCACCCATCTCGCCCAATATATTTATTAGGGTAGAGAATTATAGCTTTAGTTTGGCAATATTGGATTCAATTGAATTTCACTGTGTTGTCTTTTTGCTTGACCAGGCAAGAACCAACATCCATATATTCGGTTACATGCAGTTTCTAAAGTCCTAAGACTTTGACTAACATTTATCAGTAAAAGTGAAGCCATAGCTATGCGGTCTATTACAGAGCTAGAATTTAACTGAAGTTGGTTTTGTTAGGCCTAAACTGTACATTTGACCTGAAATTTTTTTTGACAACGGCTATGTGGCAGAGTTATAAATTCCCCTCAGCAGCTCTTTGCCACCATCTATTAGTTGTCCAAATGTATGTAACTTAGATATGATCACCACCAGATAGATTCGTAACTGGCTGACCAAATGCACTCAATGTGTACTCCTCAATGGAACTGCATCTACATGGAGGGAAGTATGCAGTGGGGTACCCCAAGGCTCTGTTTTAGGCCCAGTACTTCATCAATGATTTGGACTAGGGGATATATGGGGAACTCATCAAATTTGTAGATGACACCAAGCTGGCAGGAATAGCCAACACTCCGGAAGATAGGCTTAAGATACAGAAGGATCTTGACAGACATGAACATTGGGCGCTATCTAACAAAATGAAATTCAATGGTGAAAAAAGTAAGGTTCTACATTTAGACAAGAAAAACAAAATGCACAGGTACCATATATGTGGTTCCTTGCTCAATAGTAGTAACTGTGAGAGGGGTCTTGGAGTCTTAGTGGACAACCATTTAGATATGAGCCAGCAGTGTGCAGCAGCTGCCAAAAAAGCCAACACAGTTCTGGGCTGCATAAACAGAGGGATAGAATCAAGATCAGGTGAAGTGTTAATACTTTATAATGCCTTGGTAAGGCCACACTTGGAATACTGCATCCAGTTTTTATTGCCATGATGTAAAAAAGATGTGGAGACACTAGAAAGAGTGCAGAGAAGAGCAACAAAGATAATTTGGGGACTGGGGGCTAAAACATATGAAGAATGGCTGCAGGAACTGGGTATGTCTAGTTTAATGAAAATAAGAAGTAGGGGTGACATGATAGCAGTGTTCCAATATCTCAGGGGCTGCCACAAAGAAGAGGGGCTCAAATTGTTCTCCAAAGCACATGAGGGTAGAACAAGAAGCATTGGGTGGAAACTAATCCAGGAAAGAAGCAACCTAGAACTAAGGAGAAATTTCCTGACAGTTAGAACAATTAATCAGTGGAACAACTTGCCTCCAGAAGTTGTGAATGCTCCAACACTGGAAGTTTTAACCATTTGTCTGAAGTGGTGTAGGGTTTCCTGCCTAAGCAGGGGGTTGGACTAGAAGACCTCCAAGGTTGCTTCCAACTCTGTTATTCTGTTTTCCCAAAAGGTTCAGTTTTGTCATATATTACCATAGTTATTCCTATATAGCACATGAAGAAGTATTCAGTATGTTCCTTGTAGTGCAGTATTTTTTAAAAAAACCTTCAGTAGTGTGTTTCAACCTTCCTAGTTTTTCAAAATGCCCAATCAATTGGGAAAACCAATATTTCCAGTGGGAGTTTTCCCCATGAAAGAAGCAGCAGTTTGAGTAATTTTCACTGGAACCATATCTAGGCAAAAAATTAAAATTTCTCTCTCCATGTGCCACAGTTCTGATCCTGGGGAAAAAATGGTAGCTATCTTTTTTTTAATGTGCTCATAGGCACTTTTCTGTTTTGAAATCACCTTTATTGAACAAAATATTACAGTAAGATTTATCCAGACAGCAGTCCATTACTCCCTCCCTAACATAAAACAACTTGCTAGATGCTAGAGCAGAAATTGGTCAGAAAGCAATATATGGAGGGGGGGAGAGAGAGAGAGAGAACATAAGTTACGTATAAGTTTGAGAAATGGAAGCTATTTCTTTGAACTGTTTGATAAATGGTGTTGGCCAAAGATGAAGACAAAACTGAAATCTTGTTTGAATTCTCTTTTGAAGTTATGTGTTGCAAACTCACTGAATAAAGATTTGCCTGGTTAAAGAACCATTAAAGTATTGAGAGTGGGAGGTGAGTAGGAAGGAAAAATGCAAATCATTCAAACATTTAAATAATATCTTGCTAGACACAGTATGAAATGAAATATGAGCAAAATAAAATTAATTACTGATCTTTGATTGACCTCTCAGTATGAATAATAGACAGCAGATTTCATACAAAAGAAAAAGCTGTCAGGGCTGCCGTTCATTTTTCATGAAGCATAAAAACCAAACCTTACCATCTATAGTAAATTTATAAAGCAGATATTAAAGCAGCCATTAATTTCACAATAACAGTTATAACTTTTACATTTAGGCCTCCTTTAGAAGACTCTTGTATTAAACAGAGCAATATCCATTCTGTTTAAAATAAAATCAAGCACATACAAAACCTCATGACACAGGAACTCTTAAGTGCAACACCACTGAGATTTCTATGTTACTGTAGTTCATTCTAATCATTGGCAGCATGATTGAAAAAAGCATCCAGAGTTGCCAGAACTGTAACTAATATTAAACTGACAAAATCTGAATAATTACTGAATTGCTTAAAATCTTGATTTAAACTTGGAAACAAAAGAAAACATTCCACATATGTGCATTAAGGTAGGAGTGCAATGATAGAGTAAATGTTTCACAGGCAAGAGATCCCAAACAATACAGGAAAAGGCTAAGGAAAAGGGCTATGAAAAACATCTATCTTGAACCGTGGAGTGTGTTGCCAATGGTGTAATTTTCTCTACTTGGTGCTATACAAGAGTATATAACTGCTGCTATTGCTCTACTAAAAATAAAGCTAGTTGGCAGTGCAGTGGCTCAGTGATTAAGGCACTGAACTTGTTGGCTGGAAAGCTGGCAGCCCAGGTTGGAGACCCGAGTGCCCCGTCATGAGGTGAGCTCCCGTCCCAGCTCCTGCCAACCGAGCAATTCAAAAGAATGCAAATGCGAGTAGATAAATAGGTACCACTTTGATGGGAAGGCAACAATGTTCCGTGACATCATACTGGCCACATGACCACTGAAATGTCTTCAGAAAGCGATGGCTCAATGGCCTTGAAAGAGAGATGAGCACCACCCCCTATAGTCATCAACAACTAGTCGAGTAAAATCTCCTATGTTGGATATATTTTCATCAAGGATAGGTATTGATCAGACACCTGTGGATCCAAACTTCTTCGTTAAGTTTCATGAAAACTCTTGTAATTCTAGCTGCAAACCTGCTCTTTGGAAGGCAAGACACAAAGCATCTATTTTAAAAGGGAGGGAGGGAGGGAGAGAGGGAGGGAGGAAGAGAGGAAGGAAGGAAGGAAGGAAGGAAAGAAGGCTCATTCCCCAAATCCCCAAGGGAAAAAAATCCTGGCTGTGCATGACAGGCTCCAACATAAGGCATTATCATCACACACATGCATATTCACATGTACACGTAAACATTATACTGGTTCCCAATTGAAAACAATAACCTGCTTCACCACCGAAAAAATAATGAAACTTTGAATCCAGCAGACCCAATGCTAACTTTATTTGCAGTATCCAGACAAGCAGGAATAAGCACCAGAAGTAACAACAACAACAACAACGAGTTGGAAGGGACCTTGGAGGTCTTCTAGTCCAACCCCCTGCCCAGGCAGGAAACCCTACACCATCTCAGACAGATGGTTATCCAACATTTTCTTTAAAATTTCCAGTGTTGGAGCATTCACAACTTCTGCAGGCAAGTTGTTCCACTTATTAATTGTTCTAACTGTCAGGAAATTTCTCCTTAGTTCTAAGTTGCTTAGAACTAAGCAACTTAGTTCTAAGCAACTAGTAAATAGAACAAAGCAATGTCCCACCCATAAGAAATTAAGGAAAAACAATACCCTAGTCAAGGTAAGTATGACTAGATACCAAATGTAAACAGCCATTAGACTCCAATCCCTCACGCCATGAAGACATTATCTAGCCTGGTACAGACAGGAAGAGAAGCAAGTCAGAAAGCACTAACAACCCAACAATTAATTGCACTATCATCCAAACGTAAAATAATAGATGTATAGCATTAACAATGTTATCAATTTGTTTTTCTTTTACTTTAAAAAAAAATAGCCAAAAAAGAATTCTGTTACTGATTTCAAAGATTGGTCTTAGAAATTAGATGGGGTCATAAAATGTACTCACCATAAGAGATAAACCGAATATCTGTTGAGCTTCAAAATGCTCCATTTAAAGCAGAAAAATGTATATGTGTCTATTTACAATGACTCAGAAAGATGCACATATAGAAAATTTGTGGAAATCAGCTGCAATTACACCAGAATAATGATTCTGGGCACTTGCCCATTCTTTTTGTATACAACTAATGCTATTATGCCCATTCTTGATGAGATTCACATGGGCCTGCAGTCAGCCACTGGAAGAATAAAATACTGGACCGGACAAGCCTTTGATATCATGCAATATACTTTTTATTATGTTGCTAGTATGTTTTGAAAGTCACCCTAGTTAACTTTCCAAATATGCAGCATCAGCATATTCTTTAATTTTCAAGAATGTACAAAGTACATTCTTTTGACTTCCCTAAACCATTCTTTTGGATGAATTGACATTCTAGTTCTATGAAAGATCCCTGCCAATTGCAATTTCTGTAATAACTGAAACTTTTCACTCTATTTATTAAATAGGGTACTACTGTGTATCACTACAATGAAAAAACTTCGGGCAGCTTCCCAAGAATTTCCTATATTTCAAGAGCATTTATATTTCTAAAATCTGTTTCCTGAGTTAAGTCATTTAATAAATAGAATTGTTCTTCAAAAAGGAGGAAAGTAGAGGAGGAAGGAATATTATGTATGCTCGCTGACTTGAGTTACTTATAAATTAATAATGGCTTGATAAAAATGTAATAAATAAATAAACTTGAAAGAGTTCAAGCAGAATCATATATAGATTCATTTCAGCTTGAAGTTCTTGAATTGAAAGAAAGTACATGTACTCCCCAATTTGTATTTTTGACTTAATTTCATAATGTGCTCTGGTATCATTTTTCAGATCTGATTGGACAGTCTCTTTAAACTGTAACGTAAGAATCAGGCATGCTTTAACTCATCATTAGTAAAACATCATCAACTCATCAGGTTTTAGTAAAGTAGAATTTTGTATGGTATATGAACAGTATGTACAAGAAATATTGCAGGCAATTTTCTTGAAAGATCACCAGCATGGCAGTGCAGGCAGCAGGCTCAGAACACTACAGTAGACATTTGGGGAAAAGCAGGAATGTTTTGTTGATATGATACCAAATACAGTGCAAAGATTTATCTCTGTTGCACTAAACAGTAAACAACCTCTTACGGACCTTGGCTCTCTAGATTTGGATTAAAAACCACCCATCCACCTATACAATTTTACAAGTAGTACAATAAATGAACTAACTGAGGTGGTTGCAGATTTTTCCCCATCAAGATATTCAAGGAGAGAACTATATGCTAAGAAAGTGCTAACTCTATATTTCCTACACTGAGAAGGACTTTGACATGGTAGGCTTCAACACCTTTTCCAACTCTATGATTCTACTATCTTACATATGAATATGTTTACATTTTTCTTGGCACTTTATCTGTATTGCAGAGCAAAGTTGTACTGCAGGCACTCACAATACGTTTCCTATGTTCCAACTGTGAATTGACCGAACACAAGACCCTTTTATTAGGATCGCTCTCTGATATCCAGTCAAATTTGCAATATGTCATTTTTTTGCAAATTGACAGTAGTTATCTGCTTTTGAGAAATCATTATTTTACTTTACTGTAGTTCAGTATAGGATCTCATCTCACAATAGTTGCAACAGCTTTATAATACCTATTTTCAAATACACCAAACAAATAGTGTGGAGGAAAGACAAAAAATGGAAATAAAGACATTGATTTGATAGAGGCTTTCTTTCCAATAGCAACTTGTCTAAAATTTATTCATGTTCCTGAAGCTATTAACTAGTTCAGGAAAGACCTAACGTTGCAACCTTGTGGAAGTATCCAGGCCTTCCAAACTTCTAGGAGCAACTTTTCATATAGAAATATACAGTCAGATGGAAGAAAAAAAATCTTAAATATAGGGAAATCTAAGTTTAGAAACATCCAATGAAGGAGGTAAAGATTCTCTTAACATCTCTGAATTTGGGACTGTACAAACCAAGAGAAAAGTAAAAGGCCCACTTTAAAAATGCATATATTTACTGTCAAACTTCACACTTGCTTAATGTAGGGGTTTCTTCTGAACTTGTTTTAGGACAAAATATTCTTTCAGTTTGCCTTCTCAACTCTCTCGTACTTGATAAAGGATGCTCAGAAAAGCATTAATATAAAACTTGAAAACAGAAAAGAAAAAACTTACCCTTTAGAATAATTGTAGTTGCCAATTGAATGCGGACTTGTACTGGACTGAAAAAAGCAGCTGTGATTATGGAACAAAAAAAGAGGAAACGAAGAAGCCTTTTTTCTTTGCAATTATGCTTCCCCAGAATCCTCCATAACATCTCGAGGTTCTGTAGAGTGATCTGCTTTTTGCTGCTGAATGGGATCTAATGGGACAGTGGTAAAGAGGAAAAGAAAGAGAAGGAAGGAAAAAAAGAAAAAGAAGACAGGAGAGAAAAGAAGAGGGAGGACAGAAAGAAGAGGAAGAGGAGGAAAACCGTGGCAGGTATCCTTCTGACTTTTATAAATAATACTAGTGAAACTAAAGGCAACAATATGCAGTTTATTGCAAGATTTTGCTAAAACATTAGAGAATTATTTTGCTTTTAGCGAATGACTGCCCTCACGGGAATTCCATCTCACTGTGTTTAGCGAATCCATTCTCAGGTGCCATTTAAATATCTGAATCAAAGCCAAATACATTGTACTCACATGAGAAAACATATGCATATATGGGAAAACATATTCATGTCCTGCTTCCCTTTAACTTCATAGATCCATTTCATACAGAAAGGAAGGAAGATTCCTTGCCCTAAAATGATTTGGATTACATTAAACCTTTCTATTATATTAAGCCAGTCAATTAAAAATATAACATAAGCATTAGCTGCTGCTTATTATATGGAATACTCTTACAAGTAAATACCAAACATGTTTCCAGTATGTTTTGTTAACTTGTCATAAATTTTTTATATAAAAGTCTCTATGCTCATACATTACTATATTTTATTCTATATCAAGTACTAGTGCTCAGCATGAAGAAGTTTGTTAAATGTCAACAACTTTGCAATTTTTAAAAATCAATTTGCAATCAGGGGTGGGTTTTACTTACCTTTACTACCAGTTCGCATCGTGCCTGCACGCACACTCTTCTGTGCATGTGCAGAAGAGTTTTGATTATGTTTGGGTTAGTGGGTGGAGCCTCCCACCAGTTTTACTACCGGTTTTATAGAACCAGTCCGAACCGGGGGCAACCCACCACTGTTTGCAATGTATAATATAAATAGATCATAAAGCAAAAGGGAGATTAGATCTCGTATATACCTGCAGTAGAGGGACAAATCTGGATCCACTCATTTTCCAAAAACACTGAATTTTATAGTAGGCTTGGGTAAGTAAGCCATGCTAAACACTTCTTAGTTTATAATTCAGTTATTGAAAATGGACTAGATGCGCTAAGAGTAAAAAAAAAAATTGGAAAACAAAGAACAGGTTTTTGAGTGACTTCACCTGGAAGGGGAAGGGGAAGGGGAAGGAATTTCTGATGCTCCCTGCCAGCTTTCTAGAAGGAAATTCAATGGGGAAGCCAATAGGAGGCTAGAAATCACGTCCACTCCTGTTGCTTTTTTGCTTAGCTATAGTCACAGGGGGGTGGGGGGGTTGTTCTTTTTTTTTTTAGGACTATGAATCATTTATATTATTTTTCACTTACTATAACATCTAAGCAAATATTATTTACTATTGATTCTTTTAAATTCTTTTGCAATATAATGAATATATTCTTTTCTTAAAAATTTATATTCTTATCTTCAAAATTCATAAAATTCAGTAATCCAATTTTAGAAATGTTTTGTTATCTCTTTATTTTCTAACTACTAATCTTTTTCATGCATTTAAATATTCTACGTAATTTTACTGTATATATCTATGTGTTGTAAGGCCCAGTTTAGTATAGTGGTTAAGGCAAGAAACTGGGAGACTGGGAACCAGAAATTCTCCACAAAGCCAGCTGGATAACCATGGGCCAGTCACTTTCTCTAAGTCCTAGGAAGGAAGCAATGGCCAAACTATCTTGCTGAGAAAACTCCAGGGACCTCTCTCCGAGAATCAGAGATGAATGGAAGGAAAACATGTATTTTGTTTATTCTTCCTTCTGTTACTTTAAATAAGAAAATATTGAACACAATTGCTTCCTATAACTTCTGCCACCATCTAATATGTGAATCCAGACTGTGTTTACTTGAAAAGTAATTTGTTTGTATATAGTAACTGCCTTTTTACTTGTTTTTTTTTTTTACACAAAGTAATTATTTTCCAGTGATCAGAATAACTTACAAACAACCAAAGTCTCTCTGACTTGTGCATGGCCTTTTGAACCCAATTGCACAAAATCAGTCTCTGCAAATATTTCTGAAGTTACTAAAAACAGGTCATTCTCTAAGTAGCTGTAATTGCCCTCTAGAGGAAAGGGAAACAATTTATCATGTGAGGCTTATAAATTTCCATGCATCAGGCAGCTGGGATATTTACATTCCAAACTGAGCCATTTCGGATAATAAACCAACTGGATTTTTGTGCTAAAGAAGCACGTCACTAAAATGTCCTCTAAAACCAGTGGTGGGATTCAAGTAATTTAACAACCAATTCTCTGCCCTAATGAATTCTTCCAACAACCAGTTTGCCAAACTGCTCAGAAAGTTCTCAGGAAGTGATTCGAACTGGCTAAACCCCACCACTGTCTAAACCCTTCCATTTTGAATAGTCCAATGTGGATTTAAAAGTATTGTAAAAAAAACACACACACACAATCAGAAGGAATATTTTGATTGCATTGGATATTCCAACTTACGTATGAGGTCATCTCACCTTTTAAATACAGACTTTCCACTTGAATATTTCTTTTCTTTTATACAAATAATTTGGATTTTTTATTTAAAATAATATAATTATTTTTAGTCTTATGTTGACTTCACATTATTATGCCGTATTCTCCAAGTATCTTTTTAATCTCTAAAAACACAGAGAACATTGTTCCTTAATTTGGGGGGGCAGTGTTAGAGAAACATACTGTCTGATTTTCCTTCATTTAAAGACAGATTATTTTTCTGCACCATCAAGACATTTGAGGTTTTTTCCCCATTTATTGACATAACAGATTGTAAAACTGTAATCTGATACTTAACAATTTCCAGGAAAGGCCCTGCTAAACTCAGTGGAGCACACTTCCGATTAGTCTACCGTGTTTTCCTGAAAATAAGACCTTGTCTTATATTTTTTTGAACCCTGAAATAAATGCTTGGCTTTATTTTAGGGGAGGTCTTATTATTTTGGGGCGCATGGAGCAAGATGGGGCTCCTCTTGCCATCTTACCTTATTTCCAGCTCTGTCTCCCTAACCCTAACCAGAGTAAATGGCAGGGATCGGCTGCGCATGGGTTTAAATATTTTTGGGGAGGGCTTATTTTACCACATGTGCTCAAAAGCCCAGTTGGGCTTATTATCAGGGGATGTCTTGTTTTAGGGGAAACAGGGTATTATAAGATGTACGTAAATTGCTTATTGTTCTATTTATTTGAATCATTTTACACCTTGCCTATCAGGGGGGGGGGGAAGCTACCCAAATTTTTTAAAAAGTATGCCAAACAGGAAGTGTTCATCTAGAACCTTCTGTTCTAAAACACATAAAGCAGGAATGGAGAGAAAGAAACATACACAGAAAACCAGTTCTTTAAAGCTGAATGAAAGATCTTTTAGTTGGCTATTTAGTTCACAGAGAACCAGTAGGAGCAAAGAGCATAACATAACAACAGAGTTGGAAGGGACCTTGGAGGCCTTCTAGTCCAACCCCCCTGTCAGACCAAAGAGATGCTTCCAGCCGTAAGCGAGTTAAGTGGAAGGAAGGGCACAAAACGATGTTCTTTCAGGATAGCCAACCATTCTGTGTCACATGCATAGTTGCAATTATTCATGGACTTCAATATTTACCAAACAATCCTATGTTTATTATACACTAACTCCTTTAATGAATTAAAAAACATTATTGGTTTTTTGAGTTAAGAATGCAGAAAATTAATTAAAGTCAGATAGTCACTTTGTCTGCATTTTTTTTAACTGATCACCTTGACTATTAAAATAGGACAATTTCCCCTAAATTAAAAGAAAATTAGCAGGGCAACTGCACGCTAGGCAGTAGATGTAATATATTATTAGACCTTGAATTTCCAGGAATAGAACTCTGCTATCAGTGTTCTCCAACCAGTGAAAAATAGCTTCTCACTCCTTTTGCAGTTTCTTTGCCCACTGCTCTGGAGGGAGATGGCTCAGAGGGAAGCCATCAGAGGGAAGAAGAAATGGGGAAAAAGAAATGTGTGCTAAATCAGTACAAATTCAAACAAACCATTCAGTAAAATGTATGCAATGTATCACCACAATTAGGATGTGTAATCTCTAAAAGAACGCTGTAGAACTAGAAAACATGCAAAATACTTTGGAACCAATATGATTAGGGGACTGATAAAACTCCCACATGAAGAAAAGTTCAAAAATTGGGCCTTTTATTTTTAGAAAAACAACATGGAGAAGAGGCAAATGACAAGGTGCATATAATTGTGCATGGTAAAGAAAGTGGTTAGGAAACAAATCTGTCTGAAACCATTGCACAACTTTAATAATATATATGGTCCTACCTAGGCAGGCATACTATATTTAGTTGCTCATTTATTCCTATGCTTCTAGGGACAGTGTTTGAAAATGTAGGCTTGTTGTATATCACAGTCTGTTTAGCATACAGGTAGTCCTTGACTAACAACCATTTACAGACTATTCAAAATTACACTGGCACTGAAAAGAATGACTTTTCAGAATGACTGTTCCTGCCCTATTGTTTCCTTTCATTATATCCAATTAATATAGTTATTACATACTCATACTTATATATATGCTTATATATTATATAATTATACAATATATAATAAATATTGTATAATTATTACATGCTTATGCTTATATATACTGTGTGACAAAAAAAATAAAATAAAAAATAAAATAAAATAAAATTGTGGTAATCTGATGAAGACTATCTGTACCCTACATGTACCACCTTGAATTTCTGTACGAAGTCAGGATAGAAACCCTACAAATAAATCAGTCAGTTAAAAATAAATTATGTGAAACCTAAATATCATATCCCAACTGCTTCTTTTCTGCTTTCCTCAGTTTTACAAGCAATCAAGCTGGCAAAAAACAACAACAACAACCTATTGACATGGAGGCACACACTTTCCAAGGAGAAAAGGGAAGGTAGCAAAAGAAAACAGCAGTTTAGCCTTGGCCAAGCCTGGCATTGTAACAGGTGACTACTGCTCTATGGAGAACAGAAGATGGAAGAATTGTTATTTCTCTCTCTCTTTTTAGGGGTGGGGGTGAGGAAAGGGAGGGGAGAAAGATGAGAAAGGAAGTAAGAAATGGTTCCTCAAGAACTATTCTTTTTCATCTCTGCCTGCCAAAGTTAGCTGCCTGTGCCTACCTTTGGCAAGGTTTAACTACTTTGACCATGTAATAAGCCTGAGGGAGGCAGAATGCTGAGAAATGCTGAGAAAAGATAGAATACTACACTCTATCCAACTTGTTCTATTTATTCCTCAATACTTATAAATTGTCAAATTGAAAATTTTGGGATGATGTTGGGAAATAAAATAGCTACCTCTGAATAATATTTTGGATATTTTCTTTTTGCTCTGGTGTTGTGTGCTGCATGAATTGGTACTTATAATGTCTTATGGTAAGTTGTAGTCTAAAAACAAACCCATTCACACACTCTGGAACATCAAACTTACTGAAGTTTTGTGATCCAATTGCTCTGAATAACAAGTGTAACTGATTCACTCTGACACCTCATCCCTCACCGATTCAGAAAGTTTCTTTCTCTCTCCTTTTGTTTTGCACATCGAAGTGTAAATTAAATACTGTTAAATCTCCCTTGCTCCCCTAGTATTGTAATCTTTAGGGAAGCAAATCCAAGGAAATTGGGAAAAACCTACCACACAAGAGGAATGCAAGCTATTAGTATAGAATTTATGGGGACGTGGTGGCTCAGTGGCTAAGACACTGAGCTTGTCGATCAGAAGGCAGTTCTGGCAGTTCAGTGGTTCGAATCCCTAGTGTTGTATAATGGAGTGAGCTCCTGTTTCTTGTCCCAGCTTCTGCCAACCTAGTAGTTTGAAAGCACGTAAAAATGCAAATAGAAAAATAGGGACAACTTTGGTGGGAAGGTAACAGCGCTCTGTGCGCCTTCCGTGTTTAGTCATGCTAGCCACATGACCATGGAGACATCTGCAGACAGCGCTGGCTCTTCAGCTTAGAAATGGAGATGAGCACCGCCCCTAGGGCCGGAAACGACTAGCACGCATGTGTGGGGGAACCTTTACCTATAGAGTTTATACAGGACCCTTACTTCATCAGTTCTCACATCTCATAAAATCCCTGCAAATGAGTACCAGTATAAGTTCTTCCCACATTTTTCTTCAGCAAAGAAACAGGATCTTATAAGGTCATGTTTCCAGACTGTTCCATCTCTGCTATAATAACATCAATTGTTGCTAAAATTCAAAATTCAAGATGTCATAATATTACCATATTCAGCCTGCAACATCTTACATAGTATTCTACTTTTCTTAAGAGGAAGTTCAGCTTCACTAATTTTCATTTAATTCTTTCAGAAGGAAAAAAATATGGGAGGTATCAGATTTATATTTCTTTTATTGTGTTTTAATTGGAAGCTTCCTTGAGCTTTAATAATGATGCATCCAAATTTTACCAACTAAAATATTCAGAGCAACTTATTTTAAAACAAACAGAATTCCACATCCACAGAATTAACAGAGCAGGAATTATTTTACCACTATTTACTGTAGGAAGGCATTCCGTAAAATGAACCTCGCCTGACTCGTTACAACAATTATACCCTGGATAAATAGGTTTGATTTTAAGAGTCTTTTATAAATCATGACATGCCTCTACATTATTTTCTATATTTTGTAACATATAAATATGATTGGATTAGAAATATATAGCTCTTTCCAATGTGTTATATTCATAGGTATAATGTATCACTATTAATAACTGCTGTTACTGGCTTAATCAAGCATTTATGATTATCAAAATTCTTTCTCAGAGTAATCCTTCAAATTCATAGAAACTTTTTTTCTTCATTACCCTCATTCCTATTGCATACCCTTTTTGTATCTTTTTCTGCAATTGAAGTTCTAATATGGTTAGATTAATAAAAATGCCTTTTTAAAAAAATATTTTTAAAAATAAATAAAACTATTTATTTATTTGTTTGTTTATTTATTTAAAATAAATCTATTTTAAAACAATCTATTTATAAAAAATCTATTTATTTTTTTATTTAAAATAAAATAAACAAAAATGAAAAACCAGAAAATCCAGTTGCCTCTTGAAAAAGCACCTTTGGGAAAGGATGAGAAACATTATATTGGTACAGAAGTCACATGATTCTTCATTCTACCGACAGGAAATACTAATAAACCAGCCAATGTAGTAATGCTATGAATACATTTTTGCATATTATTTCACTGTATATTTTTCAGTACAGAGCAGCTTTTAAAAAGGATATAGAGCAAAGAAATCTAATGAACTTAAACAGGTCAGCGAAAGGATTCTTGTAATAAATGCATCTTTTCCCAAAGAGTTGTTTACCCAAGGTGTTCTTGGGTACAGTTTAACACCACATTTCTGTCTTTTGTGAATTACAGTAAGGGGAAAAAAACTGTAGCTGCCAATTAGAGAGAGGCCTCCCATGAACTTTGGGAAAGGATGCTGGGGTGGTGTCAAAACCCATGATACACGATTCCTTGGGTGAACAGCAAGGGAAATCCTAGACTACCAAGTCTTTAAAGGATTTGAGATTCATAAATAATGACAACAACACAAATGCCAGGTGGAAAAGATTTTAAGCAATTGTATTGCCAAACAAAAAGGATCTGCATCCAAATAATGAAGTTTTAAGAAGATACTGCTGTCAATTAAGTCCCACTCGCCTCCAGACTAGAACTATCTCCCACACTCAGAACAAAATCTTTTTTTGTTTTAAGCAAAATCCTTTCATCTAACTTTCCTCATTAATCCACTTTCTTCTACCTGGCATAGATATATGTAGGCAGAAATAGGGAGGGGGGAATCACACACTCCGGATACACACACACACACACACACACACACACACACACACACACACACACACACACATTTACTCTTCTTCCTTCTGTTCACAGTGACCTTTCCAATCTGGATCAGCATTCATCCCTGCCCTCCTGTCTGGCAAATCTTCCCTGCAATGTGCCCTTCAAGATGAAAAACAAGGTTTGATAATGCATAGTGACAAAGCTTGCAGAGATGGAGAACAAGCAAAAGAAGGAACACACTAAGAGAAATCACTTCCAACCAAGACCTGCCGCTGCAGAGCTAATCAGGCAGGTATTCAGTTGTTCACTCCTGCAGACTTGCTTCGCATAGAAATAGGCTGTCTGCCCAGGAAAATGAGGTAATGTCTAGCTTTAATGCCAATCTTTCTAACTGGCAGGGTAAATATTTCTGCTGCGGGAGACCACATTAATGTGATTCTGCTACCAATCTGATTATTGCTAGGACTGTCATCAATATTAATACCTAAGAATGCATACCTTCTGAAGTATTATCATATTTAATCAGCATATCTGTAAAGGCCAAAGCCAGGGAAGGCAGAAGGCTATCATGCTGCCACACATGTTATGTGTTTGAGATGTGTATCAGATTGAGATCTGATGGTAAATCTCTGGATGATTTACAGCTGATCAGCAAGGAAGTTGACTATCGGTAGTTTAATGTACAATAACAGCAATGGGATTTTTCCTCTGCTAACCATATTGTTAGATTTACATCTGGCAGAATAGTGAACTCAGCTCATTTTTGGAACATAAACAAATTCCTGGGCTCAGAATTCTTTAAATGAGTTGTTGATGATATCCTGTTTCACATGTAAAGGGGGGTTGGAGAAAGGAATTTGAATTTTTCCCAGGAAAGAGTCTGGGGAATTAGATTAGGCTTTCTCTGCCCTACAGACAAATTTGGCAACAGAACATTCATTGTAGGCATCATATAATTTGTATTAGTTGACATCTTCTGCATCAAGCAAAAGAGATCCGGTAAGCTAAAGGTTTGCTCACTGAAGGCCAGCTTAATATACATTCCTCTGCATGAAAACAATAATGCTGTTTTTTACATTTTAATACCTTTACATTTTAAATAAGGAATGGGTACCCTATGGACCTCTAGTTATTGCCAAACCACAAGCACTCCCAGTTGGTCAACCTTTCCTTCATCAAACTCCTCTCATTCCATATTTAAAGTGCAGCCAGGGTTGCGTAGGCTGCCTAATTCATTTCACAAGTATTATGACATGAGGATACTATGGAAATGGCCATGTATACCATACGTGCTTGAGAGTTGGTACAGCTCACTAAGTACTGAGAGGCAAGTATCACTTGGCTTTGCTCCTTAGTGGTTGGAAACAGAGAACTCTCAGCCAATCAGGGTTTGGTTGCCACACAGTAACAAAAACCTTCTCCCACCCACTATGTTTCACAATAAAACACACATCTCTTCCCTCTTGTAAAACAAGTAGAAAAAATTAAATTGCTCATCTCTAGTCGCTATGGTGGCATGCTTTATCATAATGCCTGCATGAAAATTATGCACTGTATTTGGGCCTCTTGACAAAACTTGTTGTTGTCCCATCCTGACTGGATCACATTTTGACCAAGGCAAGATGTGTCAAGGGTCTCCACCAATCTCAGGACAGACAGCCCATCAGCTAGAGATATTGATACCATATCCTACTGCTTCTGCAGTGACACTCGTTATGAAATGGGCTTTCCTATTTGGGGGGAAAAAAACCTGAAAACCTTAACAGAGAAATGTAGTGACTTAGGATAAGGTCATGATGCTTTTTAAAAAGGAGATGTGAATTTATTACATTATTTTAAGCCGCTGCAAGTCAATTATGATCTGATTTTAAAATCCGATTTTAAAATTACAACAGCAGCACACACACCCTGCATTCAAAAGATCATATTTTGGACCCTTGGCACAGGCTTACCTCTATGGCCATTTGCAGTGCAATCATATGGCCATGGTTTTTGACATTTTTTGACAGTTTCTGGTGTTTACATCCAATTTCTGACAAACAATACCAATCGGATAAAATGGATTCACTTAAGGAATGGTGTTAACTTAATGACTGCAAAAATGATTATAAAATCAGGCACGTTCATGTGTTCACCCGCTTAATAACTGCAAAGACTTATGATTGTAAATCTGGGCTCAATTACGGTTGTAAGTTGAGGACTACATGTAAATTACATTCAGTTGTCTTTGTTTTTTAAAAAATCTGTTCTATAGACATAAGACTATGTCTAATATTGAATATAATAGAAAAATATAAGCTGAAGTTGCTTATATGACAATGAAGTTATAGAAAATCTTCAAAAAGTAAAACTGCTGTTGAGCCATATTGCATAAAAAATGTACAGGTTTTTAGTGACAAACAGTGCTTGTCTCCCTCCAAATAAAACCTTAAGAACAGCCAACTTT
Source organism: Ahaetulla prasina (assembly GCF_028640845.1). Taxonomy (NCBI): domain Eukaryota; kingdom Metazoa; phylum Chordata; class Lepidosauria; order Squamata; family Colubridae; genus Ahaetulla; species Ahaetulla prasina. The sequence goes on along the minus strand of NC_080541.1, from coordinate 63,297,411 downwards.
GTTCCAGGGTCTGCTTTTTATACATCTGCTGTGTAGTATACAAACTGTTATTAGGAATTTAAAAAGCAATGTTTCTTCTAACAACTGACAGTTCCCTGTAGTTCAATTTAACAGGGCTCGGGGTGAGAGTTAAAGATGGCTTTGAAGGAAATACATTCCTGGAGAAAACCGCTATCACACAGAACATCACAAACACATATTCCAACTTTTTACAAGTAAAAATGGGACTATTTTAACATGTGTGCTTCAGCCTGCTCAGGTAAACCAGACAGGAAACAAGACCAATTCTACTTTATTGTAAGACTACATTTACAGAATCTTGTAAATCTGATAGTAGAAATCCCTCCCAACTCTTATTACAGCCTTATTACAATTAGCCCATGTTCTTCCTAATTTTCTTTCTTTGACCGTTAAGGAATGCGGGCTCTTCCCCCCCTCGTCTGGTCATTCCCTAGAAAGCATCTCTTCACCTCTTCCCTCAAGGTCATTCCCACATACAATTTTGTGTGGGGTGGAGTGCTGAAGATCAAGAATGAGAATGACCAATAAAATAGCCTCAGACATTTCATAAAAAGAAATTGGATGCTAAGTTGCACAAAAGGACGTATCTACACAGAGCAAAACTTGTTTGGTTGGTTTATTGAGTAAATCACAGTTTATTTGAATTACATAAATTCAGAACTATTGGCTTTAAGCTATTAACCATGGCTTAGAAACTGCAATGTTTGGATCATACCTTGCTCAATAGTAGTAACTGTGAGAGGGATCTTGGAGTCCTAGTGGACAACCATTTAGATATGAGCCACCAATGTGCAGCAGCTGCCAAAAAAGCCAACACAGTTCTGGGCTGCATAAACAGAGGGATAGAATCAAGATCACGTCAAGTATTAATGCCTTGGTAAGGCCACATTTGGAATATTGCATTCAGTTTTAGTCGCCACGATGTAAAAAAGATGTTGAGACTCGAGAAAGAGTGCAGAGAAAAGCAACAAAGATGATTAGGGGACTGGAGGCTAAAACATATGAAGAACGGTTGCAGGAACTCGGTATGCCTAGTTTAATGAAAAGAAGGACTAGGGGAGACATGATAGCAGTGTTCCAATATCTCAGGGATTGCCACAAAGAAGAGGGAGTCAAACTATTCTCCAAAGCACCTGAGGGTAGAACAAGAAGCAATGGGTGGAAACTGATCAAGGAGAGAAGCAACTTAGAACTAAGGAGAAATTTCCTGACAGTTAGAACAATTAATCAGTGGAACAACTTGCCTGCAGAAGTTGTGACTGCTCCAACACTGGAAATTTTTAAGAAAATGTTGGATAACCATTTATCTGAAATGGGGTAGGGTTTCCTGCCTGGGCAGGGGGTTGGACTAAAAGACCTCCAAGGTCCCTTCCAACTCTGTTTTTGTTGTTGTTGTTATTTACAACCAGTATTATTATTATTATTATTATTATTATTATTATTATTATTATTATTATTATTATTATTATTATTATTATTATTATTATATACAACCAGTGTGGTATAGTGCAGGGGTCTCCAACCTTGGTCCCTTTAAGACTTGTGGACTTCAACTGGCTGAGGAACGCTGGGAGCTGAAGTCCACAAGACTTAAAGGGAGCAAGGTTGGAGACCCCTGGTATAGTGTAAATGTACTGGATTAAGGGAGACCCAGACTCGCATGCATAGTCACAGAAGTTCACTTAGTGACTCTGGGCCAATCATAGTCCATCTTACCTGACAGGGTTGTTATGAGGAAAAATAGGAAAAGGAAGCAACATGTATGCCACCTTGAGCTCTTCTACAAAATTGGGATATAAATCTTATTCATAAATAAATAAAAACTAGCAAATCACATTTTGGCTTAATGCAATATATAAACCCTCCATATATATTTGCAGTATTTAGTGCAGGATTAAGGAGATTTTTTTCTTCTCTCTCCACCCAATGGAAAATGTTCCATGATCACCTCAGTGATCTGGATTTACAGATCTTTTCAACAGTCCAATTTATAGTGAAAAGTTCTTTTTGTTATTGCAATCTTCTCCTCTTGATGTGGAGGACACAGCTACTACATCACAACTGAAAAATACTGGAATGCATCAATAAATAAGGAAAGTAGGTTCAATCCATGAATTCAAGCCATATGATCACAATGAAGACAATGAATCTGATTGTGCACATTTCCTCATAACTTTGCAGATATCCAGATGAAATAAGATAATAAGCATAGGTGTGATTTCATTTGGAGACCACCTTACTTAATGAATATAGAATAACAGTTGAACGGGACCTTGGAGGTCTTCTAGTCCAACCCCCTGCTCAGGTAGAAAACACTATACCATTTCAGACAAATGGTTGTCCAATCTCTTCTTAAAAACTTCCAGTGTTGGAGTATTCACAACTTCTGGAGGCAAGTTGTTCCACTGAGTAAATTTCCAGTCCCAACTATAGTCACTAAATGAGGTTTACTTTATACAAGGAAGTTATACAAATGTACAAATGCAGTTACTGAACATTATACAAAAGAAAACTAGATTGTTGTGGGTATATATATATGTATACACATCTGTCTGTGTGTGTATGTGGGTGTATATATTGTATGTGTGTCTATACACACACACACACACACACATATACATATATACACATATACAGACTTTATATGTTTTGTAATTTGTTAAGTAACAGTTAATAATCCTTTTTTTCTGTTGAAAAACTCTTAGCACATAAAATAGGAGCTCTGGGAAGAAAAACCGAGAAACATATTTCAAATGTCACACTAATCTTCAATGGACCTTACTCCACAGTCCAGATCAATATGTGCACAGTTGCAGTTTAAAACAATTACCTTTTTCTCATTATTCTGAATCAGATCTCTTTATTTTACTTAGATCTAGGATTAGAAAGAAAATCAACTGATATTATTGCATGCTTATTTATCATCCAGATTTTCATTTTACCTTTTTAAAAATTCTGTGATAATTTCATGCTAATTAAAACCAAAGTACTAGTTACAATGTGTTCAGCCAAGAACAGTTTGGTACAGGCATTTAAAAAAATTCTTTCCACCTGGTAGTGTTTACTCATGACTTGTAAATACCTCTGTTAATCCATTTATGTGCAATCTCTATCATAAGATGTTGATAATAAACTACACTGCAATTTTGTTCCATACAAAAAGAGAAAAAAGAGAAAAAGGATAAGACAACACATCCAATGGGCACATAATGACTCATACAACTTTGCATGTAGAAATGGCAACCACAATGTAGACAATTCCAAAGGAATTTATTTATGCCATTTTATCCACATAAACCAAATGCATATTTTTATGACACACATAACCAACTAGACAGATTTAAAGGACCTATTTGGTTTCAGTCTAAATGTTTTGTTTGAAACTACTGTAATTTAAATACTTTTACTAAGTAGTCATCAGGCAATAGCCTGCTTTTGGCATAAGAGCATCAAAAGGATGTTTCACAGAAAGGACATTACAGGAATGCCAATAATTGTAATGAGATTAAAAAACATCTTAGAAATGACAATAAAAATATTGAAAGAATAGATAGCTTCTGCTACTATTGTCAACTACAGTTACCAATATTAGAATTATGCAGGCAATGATTTTCCCTGTGACATTCTATGGAAGTGCAAACTGTATTTGGAAGAAGCAGGATACGAAGATTATTGATTGTTTTGAAAGTTGGTAGACAAGAATAATGAATACTACTAAATGTGTTAATATATACATTGATGTAACGTTATTATACTACCATTGAGAAGTAAATAGATATGATAGAATAGAGAACCACAAAAGCAAAATATATGCCGATACAGAAAGCTGTAAAATGACCTTAGATGGTATGAATTATTTGCTGTGTTTTCTTTTGTTTTGTTTTTATGTATTTGTCCTTGTTTTTTGTGTTGTTTTTAAAGACAAATCTGTTTAATATAAATTATTTTTTAAAAAAGAATATTGGTTTTGGAGAAAAATCCCAAAAATACTATGGACAGCCAAGAAAACCAATAAATGGATCATAGAACAAATCAATCCACTTGAAGCACTAGTGGCCAGTCTCAAATTATCATACTTTGGACATACAATGCAAAGCTCTTGCTCTCAGAAGAAATCTATATTGCTGGGGAAAGTGCAGGAAAAAGAAAAGAGGACAACCCAGCAGCAAGGTAGAAACTCAATTACTGTGAGTTAGAGGCACCATTGGAAGAATCTGGGAACATCGTAGAGACAATCTATCCATGCGATTGCTAAGAAATGACACCACGTTAATGGTACATAATCAATATTGGTTTTCATGCAGTGCTAAATATTGGAGGAAATAAATGCAGTTACAGAACACTGGTAGTGAAGAATAGCGAAGACATTCAATCCCTCTAGGACAGTAGTTCTCAACCTTTTCCTCACCACAGACTCCCTTTAAATTCCTTTTCAGGTATTTAATACAGATCTACATGATTTAACTCATGATTTAAATCATAACATTTCTTCAGGACTTCGCGGACCCCCTATGACAAACCTGTCAGTGTGTAAGAAATTATGAGCTGGAATAGCCATAACAAGTCAGACAATGGGAACTGTTTGGTGACTGAGAGCCATGTCAGACAGCTCATATATATATATATATATATATATATATATATATATATATATATATATATATATATATATATATATATATATATATATATATATATATATATATATATATATATGCTTCTGTGATTCTGTGCTTCTGTGATTCTGAGTTCTGGTTTTGGCTTCTGGTGCATGGGTATTGTATACATGCATCATGCTTTGTATTACTGTATAAGAAGAAGTTTCTTTTATACATGAATCCTGCTAAATTCTTTACTTGTGTGATGGCTGGATTGCTGCAAACTCTAACAAAACCACAGATTGAGAACCACTGCTTTAGAGATTGTACCATGTCAAAGAATAGTTCACATTATTAGATGACTATAAGGTAAAGGCTTTAATATTAGAGCAGCCCTTTCCATCCTGTCATCCTCTAAATCCATTAGGACAGCAACATCAAAATTCTTAGCCAGGGGAAATCTGAAAATTTCATTTCTGTTGCATCTGGAAGCTATGAAAGATGTTCCAAGGCTAAGGAAGATTGGTCTAAAGTCCTTTTACATGATAATAAGGGGAATGTCACTAGAGAATGCTACTTACTATTCTTACCAATTCCTCTGAAATACCAGCTACGTAGATTCAGACAATGTCAAATAAAAATTTTGGTTTAAACAAGGTGTTTGTTGTCTATCTAAGTATAAATAAATAAGTATAATACTTTGATTCATTTATTTAACTGAGTTCTCTTTATCTAGTTTTAGAACTTGTGTAGAGAACAGATAAAATTTTATGTCATATTTATGCAGAAACGTTGAAAATCTAAAAGCATCGCAAACTTTTAAGCAATACTGTAAATGTATATTAAAACTGCATTTGAAGATATTACAAAGAGAAAATTTCACCCCACTCCTACTTGCAAATAAATGTCTTTTATTATCTAGTCTTTGGCTAGTTTTAAGCTTTAAAAATAGGATACTGATCATTATTAGAGATCAAAAAGAAATGGATGAACATGGCCCAAGAAATAAAATATAGGATCCAAAAATTAATAAGAGTCACCAAAATAAGAGGCTAATAAAATAAAATACCCTGATAATAGATATACCAAACAAGTTAAGCATTCAATATAACTAAATAAAATAAACTCATTATTTTCTTCTGTGATCTTAATGCAACAAATAGAAATATTGTTGAGCATAGAAGGAAAATCTACTGATATGTTTTTCATAAGGAATTATATTTACTTTTCTTTTCCTTTTAAACACATTCTGCCAAATAGCAATTAAGCATAAAAACAACATGCCAAAAAATTATGTTCAAGTAATTATCAGTAATCTAAGAATTATGGAACTCTGAAGCATGGAATATCTTCAGCTTTTGCTATCCTGATGTCCTTTAGATGTCCTGGACTTTAATTCCTAGCTAATATTGCATTTCAATAATTGTGCTAATTAGGACAAATGGCAGTTAGCCAAACATCATGTTGATTATCTCCCTTCACCACTAGCTCCATTTCATGCATAGTGACCTGTAAGAATACTTGCAGCAGCAGCTATTCTTGGCAATCAAGTCACATCCAACAGGAGTAGAGATGGATTGTGGGAGAGAATCCACTGCTAGACAGAAACATTAGTAACCTGCAATGTCAATAATACTTTTCAGCAGCAAGTGTACAAATGGAGGGATACTTACACAGAGGTCAATCCAGTAGCCTACAGTGTAGAACTGCTTTCTTTTAACTTGATACCATTTGAGGATTCTGTACATAACGTTTGAAATCCAATTTAATTTAAAAAGATTTTTCCTGAAACGAATAATGTCCTCTCTCAAGGCTGAAGGACAGGAAGGTACTGTTTTTCCCTGACACTCAAAGAGGACAGGAAATGAGCATCATTGTTCATAGTGAGAACAGATATTTCAACTTTAAATTTCTATGCAGCTTGAACACATGCATATATCTATGGTTTATCCTGTGCTAAAAATACAGGTAAGTTAACTCATTGCAGGTATCACTTGCAACCTTCCTTTAATTTTAAAAAAAATGATTGATATCTGAATCTAAATGTGTCAAGAAAGGGAACTGTAGTAAGGATCTATTTTTGTCATTCGATTATCAACTTAGGGATGTGTTATTTTTTTTTAATCTATAGTAAATTTTTAAAGTAAAGTTTATTTGTTTCACAGATAAAATAAATGATGCTGGCCTGGAAAGATTTTTTGTACTTTCACTAGGAATGATCCCAGTATTGAACAATGTCTATTTCTAAAATATGCATTCAAATGATGAAGCAGCATATATTGTCAATTGAATCTCCTAGAAACCAGATATTAAAGATCAGACTCTGACAGTAAGTGCATTGTATCTGCATTCACTAAGCCTCTGAGATAAGACTGAGTTCAAATATTTAATAGATTTAACTGAATAAATTCCAGGCATATAGAATCTCCTCTGTTGGAAGATATGAGAGATGCGGTGCAGCACTCAGAAATAAAATGAAAGTTGTGCTTCAGAGCAAGGGACTCCAACATTAGTAACTTTAAGGCTTGTGGACTTCAACTCCCAGAGTTCCTCAGCCAGCAAAGAACTCTGGGCGTTAAAGTCCAAAAGGCTTAAAGTTGCCAAGGTTGGAGACCCCTGCTTCAGAGCACATGGCAATGTGAACATTACACCCAATTGCAACTCTTTAGAACAGCTGCATCCTTTTCCAGACTTGCTCAGTTACTTTCTGCAGCTGCTCTATAATCTCAGGAAAAGAACCAGTTGTTTTACAGAGTTCCAGATAGGTGTTATGTTTACATATTCATAATTTGAACATAGGAATTGAATCAGAAGTATGGCGCTGCCATCATACAAACATACATACATGCACACATGCACACACACACACACACACACACACACACACATATTTATTTATTTTATTTATTTATTTATTTTGTCAATCATATATAAGATAACAGGTAAAAGTATAAACATAATTTGGATACATGAAAAGAATAAGTAAAAAGGAATATTAGGACAGGGACGGTAGGCATGCAGGTGCACTTATGCACACACACACACACACACACACACACACACACACACACAAACACACACATAAATATATATAGCTTTTAAAAATGTATATTATATGTTAGCTTGGAAGATAATAGAACCTTGAATATCATTTGCAACTTAAATTCTGCAGCTGCTTTGAGGCATCCTCATCTTATCTCTGCATGTTCATGTATTTTATTTAGTTGTTTGTTTATTAAACTTATTGGTCACCCATTTTACCACAAAAAGATACAACTATACCACACCTGTAAACAATACAAATAAAATACTGTAAAAATAAAACATAAATACTCAAGCTAACTAAAAGACAGGGAGGAAGAAGTAGATTGAGCCAGTTGGGAGGTGAGATCTATTATTAATCTATCAACCACCTCTGATGTTCACACACACCACACACAACACACACACACCACTGAAGCCCCAAGCCAACCGGCAGAACCAGGTCTTTAAGCTCTTGCAGAAGATCAGGACGGTAGGAACTGACCTCACTCCAGGGGACAAAATGTTCCAAAGGGCAGAACCGTAGGCTTTTCTGCTGGATCCCACCAGTGGTATACCTTGGCTGATCGGGCCCATGGCAGGCGGGTCGATGGGGTCCAAAGCATGTATACACAGATGATAGGGGAACTGGTGCTGACATAAGCTCAAATAATATGGAATGGCCCTCAAACCAGCTCACTTATATCCATAGTTTATACCTACAGATGCTCCTCAACTTACAACAGCAAGTGGGACCCAAATTGCTAAGCAATGCAATCATTAAGGACGAACACATTGCTTAGCAACGGCAATACCAGCATCTTGGTTTCTGTCATTAATTGAATCCCATGGTCATTCGGCAAGGCAACTTCCTGCTGGCTTCCCACAATCAAAATCAGTGGAGGAGCCAGCAGAAAATTGCAAGTATAGGCCTGCAGACAAGTCTCTCCAGGGGGAGAAAGTAATGGGTTGGGAGGATACAGAGAAAAGTCAAGGAGAATAAGTGAGGGTGCAATGGGTTAAGTAGGAGACATAGCACAGCTGGGGAGGATACGCAAGAGGCATGCCGTATGTTGAGTGTGCAAGGGAATATGAGAGGCATCACATGGGGCAGGAAGAATGCACAAGGGTGACAGGGATCTTGGAGTCCTAGTGGACAACCATTTAGATATGAGCCATCAATGTGCAGCACCTGCCAAAAAAGCCAACACAGTTCTGGGCTGCATAAACAGAGGGATAGAATCAAGATCACGTGAAGTCTTAATACCACTTTATAATGCCTTGGTAAGGCCACACTTGGAATATTACATTCAGTTTGGTCGCCACGATGTAAAAAAAGATGTTGAGACTCTAGAAAGAGTGCAGAGAAGAGCAACAAAGATGATTAGGGGACTGGAGACTAAAACATATGAAGAACGATTGCAGGAACTCGGTATGTCTAGTTTAATGAAAAGAAGGACTAGCGGAGACATGATAGCAGTGTTCCAATATCTCAGGGGTTGCCACAAAGAAGAGGGAGTCAAACTATTCTCCAAAGCACCTGAGGGTAGAACAAGAAGCAATGGGTGGAAACTAATCAAGGAGAGAAGCAACTTAGAACTAAGGAGAAATTTCCTGATAGTTAGAACAATCAATAAGTGGAACAACTTGCCTGCAGAAGTTGTGACTGCTCCAACATTGGAAATTTTTAAGAAAATGTTGGATAGCCATTTGTCTGAAATGGTGTAGGGTTTCCTGCCTCGGCAGGGGGTTGGACTAGAAGACCTCCAAGGTCCCTTCCAACTCTGTTATTATATTATATTAACTGACCAAAGCATGGGTAGTGAGGAGCAGCAAGTATTCAGCATAACATGAGTGCAGAGAGGCTGAGGGAGAGTGTGTGGGTGGTAGAGACTTAAACCAGGACTTGAGACCGTCCCTGCTGGCTTCCCCATTGGTTTTCTGAGGAAGCTGGCAGGAAAAGTTGCAAATTATGATCATGAATCACAGGCTCTTGGCAACCACTTGTAAATGCAAATGTGTTGCCAAGCACCCAGATTGCAATCACATGACTGCAGGGTTGCTGGGACAGCCATAAATCCAAGGACATATGGAATACTATAGCATATATGAACACATGTTCTTCATTCAGCCATGCAGGAAATAGAGAAGCAAGCTAATTCTCTGCTTACCGTCACCATCCTGCAATATTGTTAATCAAACTGAAAGGAAAGTTTACCAGTTGAAGTTGCTTTTTGAGTGTGAGATTTAATATAACATAATAAAACCATGGTTTGTTAACCCGAGGCTTATTTAATAAGCAGCACTTTATTATGCATTTGAGGCAGCTGGGACAACTGTTCACTTGATTGCTAGATAACTGAGCAATGCACTCCTAATAACTAGACATACAATAAAGACAAGCAGACAGGCTATAATGTCAGTCAGATGTGATGGGGGAACTTTAAGAAGCCGTATCTTACGTTACAAGGGTGGAAAAAAATCATTGACTTTCAGGAATTCTATCTTATTAATGGTGAAGTAATTACAGCAAAACACCACCTCAATTTCTCCACATCTTTTATCCCAAGCCTCTCTCACACATTCCCAGGCTATTTTTATTTCCAGTGCTAGGTCATGCTATCACTATCATTATCATCCCGTTTCTCACACTATGGAATTCACATTGGGAAAATGTGTTACCAAGGATGTTAAATTTAAGAAGCAAGAGAGTCAAATTATAGTCTCTCACTACATTGTTCCAAATACAAATAAATCTTTTTCACAACTCCTAACTGCTGTAAATCACTGCAAATGCAGGGAAAGTACCTGTTAAATATATATCTGCTTTTCCCACACTTCAGATAACTGCAGGTTTGCTTTCCAATATCCTAAACTGTAGACCATGTTTCAACAAAGTTTGCCTTACTGTTGTTATGACTAACTTTTAATTCTAAAACATAGTTGCCAAACTATAGTTTCTCAATTGTGTTAATCCATGGGCCCTTTGTTATAAAATATTCTCACAAACTAATTCCGAATATTTTAGGCAGACTTCTCCTTGAACTCAATAGGATTGATCCTTATTAAACTGTTTGCATCTGCAGTCCAATCCAACCATGAATATTCAGAGGTAAGTGTTTTTATGCTCCATAGGATTTTCTTTAGATATCTGTGAAAATGATAACAACCTGCGTCACATCAATATGAATAATCCCCCCCTTTTATCAAAATGCACTTATTCTTATTAAAAGTAAACAAAAGATTAGACATGGTATATTACCAGAAACCAATGATCACAAGGGCTCCCCCTGAATTGCTTATTTATGGCTTTACTTTAAGATGTGAATATTCATTTGAATGCTTTCCCAAGAAAAGGATGTAATATAGATCATGTAAGGAGAACAGGTAGTCCTTGGGTTACAACAACAATTGGGACCAAGATTGCTACTCCTAAGAGATGCAGTTGTAAAATGCAACATCTTAGCAATGACAAGCAGTCCTCGTTGCCATCATAACTTCAGGACATGCAGATTGTTAAGTGGGAAGAGTCCGGAGTTCCAGGTAAAAATCAGGATGGGGCCACAGGAAGGTGGGGGGAGTGCTCAAGAAGGGGGATGTTGCAGCCCACCAGTGCTTAACAGTCACTGAAAGAAACTTAAGAAGGACCTGTCCAAATGGCTATTTTGAAAGTGAAGGCGGGAAATTTCCACTTTCAGACTTGCAAGACCGATGCCAGCCATCCCAAATAAACCAGGCAGAAAACATGATAATATAAACTAATTCTACTTTATTGTAAAGCTACATTAATAGAATCTTGCAAGTCTAAAGGCAAAACCTTTTCTTTTAACGGATTCATAAGGGTGGGTCCTTCCTAAATTTCTTTCTCTGACTGTTAATCTAAAGTGACCAGATTTCAGCGATGGCAAAGCGGGACACCATTGACGGGGGGGTGGGGGGGCTGCGCATGCGTGCTGAGTCTCGCCACCTGGTTGAAGGAGGAGAAGCGGCTGCTGCTTCTCGGCTCTTCCAGGCAGGCTCAGCTCTCCTCTCGGCTCTTCCAGGCAGGCTTGGCTCGCCTCGGCTCTCCTCTCGGCTCTTCCAGGCAGGCTTGGCTCTCCTCGGCTCTTCTCTCGGCTCTTCCAGGCAGGCTTGGCTCTCCTTGGCTCTCCTCTCGGCTCTTCCAGGCAGCTGGTGATCTCACACCCCCTTCTCCGCCACTCCCCCTTCTCTGCCTCCTCCTCCTCCTCTTGCGTTGCCGCCTCCCATTTTCAGAATGGGAGTGAAAAAAAAATCGGGACTTTTTTGAAATGCCGCGGGACGTGGGACAAATTATTAAAAAGCGGGACTGTCCCGCCAAAAGCGGGACATCTGGTCACTATATGTTAATCCATTGGGGGCTCCTGCCTCTCCTGCCTGATTGTTTCCTAGGAAGCATCTCTTCCCCTTTCTCCTCCCACCTCCACCACAAATTCACTCATACATTCCATTATGTTGGAGGAGGCTGAGCTGATCAGGGAGGCCTTGGGAAGAACAGTGCAGGCTGTGTGGGCTCAGGCAGGCCTCGGAGAACAGTGGGGGACTCAGGGAAATGGGTGTTGCAGGGCAGAAAAAGCGGCTGGAGTGACTTATCAAAGCTATTTGCCACCTTCTGCCAACAGGGAAGATCACGGTTTGTGATCATGTGACTGTGGCTTGCTGCAACGCCAATTATCTGACGGTGGGGCTATTCTGACAGCCAGAATTTTGAAGACTGGTGTTATGTCTATATTTTCAGCACTGCATAATTTTGAATGATTGTTGATGAATGGACATAAACTGAGGGGTATCTGATATCTGTGGGACTGTTTTTCAATGGGCCATTAAGGCTGCTGACCTCTGATGATTCTGGTCATATCTTTCCAGTTAAGAGCTGCACATTTGGTGTCCTTTTTCTTTCTTGCAAGAGAAAGGCTAAATTAATTGTTATTATTAGTCAGTCTATGCAGAAAGTAGAAGAAACTCAGCTATTTTCTGGCTAGTGGCCAAAAGAGGGGGGGGGAGATGGGAGGGAGGTGGAATAATAAATCTGGCAGGAAATGGATATTATTGTGTGCTGAGGCCAAAAGAATTTAGCCCAGGTTTGGTTAGTTCTGACAATTTTCAAAGTCCCTTTCAACACTTACAGACTATTTTCCTACATTTCCTACATTAACATAGCAAATTTGTAGTATGATAAATGTATATAGATATACTTAAGTTCAGTAAAGCAAATTCTAGTTGAAAACACAAACACATACACATCATTTTGTGAATTTAGTGACAACGAATAATCTAATAGCCTTTTGAATAACAATCTCAGTGGTTAAATTGTTCCATTAAAAACATCAAAACTGAACCATCCCCTTTAGACTTGTTATTTGAGCTGTGAAAGGATTACAGTGGAGGCTTAATCTACAGATGGTCCTTGCTTAATGATGATGATTGGGACCAGCAACTCTGTCACTAATTATCATAGTGGTGAAGCACAATCCTGCATGGTTCAACATCTTGTGGATATGTGACCACTGTTAGTGATCTACTGGCTTTCCCATTGACTTTGTCTGTTGGAAGCTGGCAGTGTAAAACATCACAAATAACGACAACGTGACTGTGGGATATTGCAATCATCGGCTGCTAAGTGCTAGAAATGTTATCACATGACTGCAAGGACTTTGCAATGGCCACAGCTAGGATGAACAAGTCATGAAAGTTACAGTTATGACTGTAACTTTGTTGCTTGTATCCTTACGATTTATATTGATTGGTTTCTGATTCTTTATTTGTACCTTATGATTATCATTAAGTGTTGTACCTTCGAATTCTTGATGACCTTTTCTTTTATGTACACTGAGAGCATATGCACCAAGACAAATTCTTTGTGTGTCCAATCAGACTTGGCCAATAAAAAATTCTATTCTATTCTATGAATCCCCTGGTTTGGTGCCACTGTAACTTTGGTCCCTGAACGAGAACAACCTGTATTTACAAAACCATGGCTATCTACAGGTATGATGAAAAAGAAAGTCAATATCGTGGCCACAATGATGCAGTTGAAGCTCCATTTGTTTTTGTTGTTTAATGTGTAACACGATTTTTTGACAACACACAGCTTACACCCTTGCCCAAAGTCCTGTGAGACAAAAATCTAATGTTTTGAAAGTTGGTCTAATATACTGGCATTAGTGTATTAACTGATCTCTAAGAAACATCAATTGTGTCTTAGGTTTTCTGTTTCTAACAGTGGTGAGACAATATCTTATTTTATTTAGATCTAATTAGTTTCCAAACCTAAAAAAGGCCAGTCACCTGTGGCAATCTGCCACCTTTTTAAAGGCAATTTGAGACAATGACTATTTCCTAAGTTTCCGGAGGACATTCGTCTAGATCAGATAAAGTAAAAGCTACAAGAATATTAAACATCGATATTTAAATTTGTCCTTTTCATCTCTATTTTTCAACCGCAAATAAAGCAAACTATTTTTGTTGCTAGGTAATATTTGCAAGAGAGCTCTCCTACAAAACACAGATAAGATTAAGAGATATGAAAATGTAAGCTTATAACTGATATATGAATGTGAGTCTTTGCAAAATAATTTAGAATAAAATAGACTAGCTAGCATATATTTATATTTATTATCTCCCATTAATTTTATCTAATTTTAAAAAAGACAGAAAATCAGCAACAATCACCACAGGAAACAGAAAATAAAACATAAAAACAGCCATTCCAACAAAAGGCATAGAGTTGACCAACTAACCCCACTCTATTCACATTTTAAGAACAGTTGGTTCATCTTCCCATTGGGTGGGAACAGAAAGAAAAATAGAAAATCAACCAACCGATGCCCTGAAACGAGGCTGCCATATTATGCTATATGCAGGCAGCAATACAGACTAATCTCTTGTGGATGTGCAGTAGGGATAGGCTGTGGAGATGCTACAATTTGTGATGGCATTCTTTCTGTTTCACTACATTGCTTTGGATGGAAAGTCTTAGAAGGGACTTATATGCACTCACCTAACCCTTACAAGCTTCCTCATGTGATGGTAACTTCAATTGCAGCATAGCTCCCAAATCCTAGTAAGATTTAACTAAATGTTCATCAGAATCTCCTTTTCATATAGTGAAAAGAGGGAATTGGGGAACTCAAGGGAAACATAAAGCCCTAATTTATCCGCTACACAAAAATAATTTCAGTATATGTCTATCAATGATTGGGAGAACACTCCCTTGAGATTTCTGGAACTCTTTATCACCATATCATAGCGGTAGTTCTTGACTTACAACCACAATTGGGATCAGAATTTGCATCATAAATTGTTGTGGTCATAAGTCAACTCAGACCCAATTTTACCAAAATTTTAGGGCAGTCTTAAGCAAATCCCTGTGGTTCTTAAGTGAATCACATGGCTGTTAAGGAAATCACACAGTCATTAAATAAATCAAGCTTCCCTCATTAGTCTCTTTTGTTGGAAATCGACATAATGGGTTGCAAATAGTGACCAAGTGACCAGAGGACACTGCAACCAGTTGTATATGCAAGCTGGTAGCCAAGTGCCTGTACTTCGATCACATGATCACAAGGCTGGTGCAATGGTCTAAATGTGAGTACAGGTCATAAGTCACTTTTCCCAAGACTGTTATAAGCCATCATTAAATAAATAGTCATAAATTGAGGATTGTCTGTAGTCAAGATCCCATAGATCTTGCTATTCACAAGAATAAATTCCAAGCAACAATGACTGAACTATATTAAATTATTATACTTAAAAATTATAAAAAAAATTAATATTCCTTATAGATATTTACTTCTTTGTTAAAAGCCAAAAAAGAATAAAAATAGACATTTCTAACAGTATCCATTCCTCCTTCTGTTCCCTCAGAAGTTAACAAAAGTTTTTAACTGTTAGAGCAACACCTCTTAAAAAATACAGCACAATTGTTCATCAATATACCAGCACTGGTTTGACACCAATCATGTTCACTAGAATTGAATGTCATTCCATGGAGTTGAACAGCAGACTGCCACCAAAACAGAGTACTCAAAGAGAACGGAATAAATAACCTGCCTCTTCACTAAAACACCAGGGAATGACTGTTAGAAATTTCAATTTTCTGTGGACTATTATATATAAGTGTATTCTATAATAATATAACAATATGATTTTGGTATACAAATATACAAATATGGAAAGAAGTGAAAGCATGAATTATAGTACTGTTTCCTGGGAATAAAAATAGCATTTCAGTTTGTGGGAAATTCTGTGCTTGTGCCATACCACGCAACCCCATTTGCCTGTGCTCACAGCATACTGTGCCATCCACCCTCTGGCCTTCCTACCCTCACACACAGCCTGTACCAGGTCTCCTAAGCCCATTTCCATCCCCTGCCAGCCTTCCCAGGCATCCCCCCTCTCTTGCAGCACCCTCACCCCACTGTAACACCTGAATGCACTTTACCAGGGACTCCTACTGCTTTCAATTTAAAAATCTAAATGTCATCGGGTTACAACAGCTATTGGGGCTACTCAGACTGTTGTCCATAAACAATGTGGTCATGTGATGTCACATTTTATGCCCGTATTACTTAGTGATAGCAATCCCAGTCCCAATTGCTATCATAACCCAAGGACTTCCTGTAAATCTTAGCAGCTGCTTTCTTAAATATTTTATACTTCCCAACCAGAGGTGGGTTTCAGCAGGTTCTGACCAGTTCTGGAGAACCGGTAGCAGAAATTTTGAGTAGTTTGGAGAACCGGTAGTAAAAATTCTGACTGGCCCCGCCCCCATCTATTCTCTGCTTCCGAAGTCACAGCTGATTGGAAGGAAATGGGAATT
Source organism: Ahaetulla prasina (assembly GCF_028640845.1). Taxonomy (NCBI): domain Eukaryota; kingdom Metazoa; phylum Chordata; class Lepidosauria; order Squamata; family Colubridae; genus Ahaetulla; species Ahaetulla prasina. Next base: position 63,280,932 of record NC_080541.1, on the reverse strand, counting down.
TTGCAGTAACCTCCCCTGGATTGGAGAGGGAATGGAGATTTTACAGTATCCTTCCCCTGTGATGCCCACCAAGCCACACCCACAGAACCAGTAGTAAAAGATTTTGAAACCCACCACTATTCCCAACTATTCCATCTTGCTGAATTATATAAATGAGTTAAACCAATGTATGTTTTAATGATAAAAGTAAATAACAAAATAAGATTAAATTATTTGAAAAATTATTTGTGGAAATCAATTATAGTGTTCACAAAAACCTAAAATTTACTGTTGTCCATGCAAATGGACAATGACTTTAAAGGTTGCTGTTTGATACCTCATAATATGCACCCAGTCACTATCCATTGTGTAAGAGGTACTTGAAGGCATATGAACAATTCACTTGATGGTCTTCTCAACATGATTTATGTCATCAAGATCTAAGACCTTTTGATTAACTATTTTCACCTAAGTAGGAAATATCTAATCTGACAACAAATCAGAGAAGCCCTCATATGATATAATATTAGTGGCCTCTCTGATTTCTGAAATTATTTAGGGCATTCACACTAAGACATAAGTACCTGTGATATTTTAGGATGATCTCCACTCCTGGAGTCCTCAATCAAACTTTATGTGTAATCACAGGGCTTGTTGCTATGACATAATCATAACTTTGTTTATGTTATGAATACTGAAGGCCACATTCAGTCTCATCTATTCTGGGATCAAAAGTACTCTGACTTATGACAAGCATTTTTAGTTTGGGTATCTGCTGTCACAGCATAGAGGAGGAGGCAGAGAGGGGGAAAAATCTTCAAGGACATGCTTTCTTTCTCTTACATTTAGACACTGCCTCTCAAACAAATGACTAAATATCAAACTACCTGTAATACTAAAGTAATTGGCTCTATCCTTTAATATTTTTCTTTACTCTAAAGTAAAACATGTGTATCAGAAATAGGATATCTTTTCATCGATGAAAAGTTCAAAATAGTACATAGTTCAAAATTTTATTTATTAATTTGCTCCTTTCGAACTCCTTCCTCTGTGTGTTTATATGTGTTTCAATTCAGCGACATTTTGTGTATCAGTTTGTTGAATCTGTCTTTCAAACCAAATGACAAATTGTACTGCAGTTAAGCAAATCCCCAAATTGAAAACCTAGTTCTTACTCATTCTTCTGTCATTTACTATATGGACCCTAGATGGGTTTCTCACCCACACCCACCCCTTATATTGCTTGGTTCTCTGCATTTGTTCTGTGCTTGACAATACTTATATTTCTCTTTTTTTAATGAATTCTGTGTATTTTTCTTTTTGATATTATAAATCCCTTTCCCTTTGCAGAATATGAGCAACAGAATATAATTGCACAAAGCTTTTGCTTGAATTTCTCACTGGGCATAGTGGAACATAGGTTTTTAAAATAAAAGTGTTTTTAATAAGAAAGGCTTTTGACTGAAATACAACTATTATTTAAAAAAAATAAAGTATTATTCAAGGTAAGAAGAAAAACTTAATTTCAGTTCGGAAACAGATCTTCGAAGTATATATTAAGAAAATGATTTAAATTTTCCTTTTAAAAAACAACAACAAACATTTCAGTCTCACCCTTGGAGGGTTTGCTGAGCATATTGGCAGCAGCCCAGACAAGCTTTAAATTGTTGAAGTTACCAAACAAAAATCTCTGAAAATGGCAAATGCTTTTCTGAAAATCTTTCCAACTGCTTTAAGAAAACCAATTGCTGTGAAACAATATACATGCCTCAGTTCAAAGCCAGGAGAGTTTTATTGTAAAGGGCCCCAATGTCACCATGATTTGGAAGATATGATCAGTAAAACAGACTGTTTTTTAAAACTCTTCTTCTTCTTCCCTGTCTTTTATTGTCTGTATACTGTCCACACACTTGCCAAAAAATATCAGCAATCTTTCAGCTCAGTTTTAAGTTCAAATTTCATTATTTCTTTGCACAATTAACCCAGCAGATATGCAGCAGCATAAATCATTTCTTTTTAACACAGTGTGTGTGTAATAAAAAACATAAATTTATCTTTATAGAATTGAATTATCAAAGGAAATCATAAAGAAAAGCAGACTGTACTTGATGTGCCAGGAAACAATTAAAAGCAACAGAAGAACTAAAATTGAAGGATAAAGTAGAATAATATATTAAACTGGAATAGTTTACTAAATTAGAATCATGTAATAATACCATTCATAATATTCATTCAGTCCAATTCTTACTGACACTTGCTATCCAAGGCTATTTGTCAGCAATCAGTATCTGCCTACTGAATTCTGTCATCGGACTCTTCTAGTGCTAAGTTTACAATTCCAGTAAATTATATTGTACTAGCCTATAGTTTGTGTAAGCATGATTTAATGAAATGATTTAACGAAATGATTTACCGAAAACTCCACAATACATAATTCACACAACATTGTAATTCAGAACCATCAAATTCTTATATATCACTAAGAGTATTTTGTGAACTAAATCAGAAATATGTGGAGACATGCATCTGAAAACACTTGCCCCAAATGTGAATTCCAGGTAGTTTACTGGAGATCATATAACAGCGACTGGGCTGTTCTCGATGCTGGTGCTAGACCTCCAAATAAGGTCTATAAGGCAGAAGAATGTATATTTCATGGTATAAAATGGAAACCAAATGGTATAACTGTGATCTATTACATAATTCCACAAGTTTAAAAAACAACAACAAAAGAAAGTATATATTCTAGCAAGCATTTTCTGCAGTTGAAGAAGAACAATGCACTAATTTCAGTCTATTTAGAAGCCTGTACACCAAACATTTTGTGAGGAAAATGTCATACGAGGGACATACGTTGCCCAATGATCATGCGAGTTGAGCAGCTATAAACATTTTCTAAATAGATAGATAATGCAAAGGAACACTTGATGGGGAGCAAATTCCAGCTTTTGATCAAGGGGAAACTGCTAACCTGTACTAAGATGTGCCAATATACTCATTCTTCATTGAATAAATGTGTGCCTAGGTCTACACAAAACCACAAACAGGCAAATTACTGTACTAAGTAAATCCTATCAATATATCACTGTTTTATTTTCCTGACTGTTTTTTCCAGATTTCTGCAGGCAGAATATTTTGTATTTAAATGTCTGTTATGGCAGTCTAAGTACAAGCATTACTGCATTACATTTTCAAGGACATTATTTACTGAATGGCTAATGATGTTTTACATATTTTAATCCCCTATGCCAGATGTACAAGCTTGGATGGTTTTCCAGAAACAACTGGAAAATCCTACCCCGTCTTTCCCATTATTTAAGTAAGGCTTGTATATAGTAGTACCCGACTGAAACAGCTATTCTTTCCATTACATCTGTGTGAACAGCTGATCTGACCTAAAAGATCAGAGGTGGATGGTGGGGAGCTACTGGAGGAAAAAAGTTTCATAGTAGTACACAGATTTGGATAGAATGAGGGGGGGGAGTTTTTTTCCCCATTTATATCAAGCAAAGTTGGTGTGTCTGTATATATTTCAACTTAAATCTCAGAATAATAGTTAAGGCAGCGTGCCTTTAATTCTTTTTGTGAAGTCTATTTTATTTATCCATTTATAAAATTTATAGCTTATCTTAGCTCAAGTTAATTCAACATGAATGGAAATAATGTACACATAATTGACCTCAGAGACATGTATAACATGAAGTTATGATACTGTATCATATAATGAAATATGCTATGTATGCAAAAGTTTTACTAACATTTTTTTCTTCTTATAAGGTAAAACCTTTTCAACTATTTCATTTATGATAAATTATTATGTAATTCCTCCTGTTATCTGCAAAAATGATTATTTCTAAATGAAATATAGGGAAAAGCAACTTCACTTAAGTTTTATCCTAATATTAGTATGAGGGGTTTTGAACTTTAGTTCGTAAATGGTAAAACCTATCCTTATCAGACACAGGAAAATATAGTCCTCCAACATACAGTTCAAATGAAGGATTAACGGGTGTATATAGCATACCTTTCAAAGTAAAACTGGAAGTAAGTGGTGAAGGAAATTTACATTTGACGTATCACTATTAAACAGCTAATTTAATAGGTAAGTTGTACTTGCTGTTTATAAGAGATGAATTCAAAACAAAATGAATCTCCTTTTTAACTGGGCTTGTATAAAAGCTATCTTCCTGAGCTTTTAAAAATATTTTAGGAGCAGCAATCCCAGATATACATTAATTTCTTACCAAAATGAGTCACTAAGGGTGATATAAATTAAATAAGGTAGCAATATAAATTAAATAATTAAATAAATAAATCTTTATTATCTATCCTTTGTAGATCTACTCACAAGCCCTAGTCTGCTTCCATTCTCTATTTCTGTTTCCTTGCATTTCCTTACCTTTTTAATATATATTTTTATATTTAATATATATCTCAGGAAATGCAGCTCTTTTTCCCCCAGATCAAGGTAGAAACTGCAGTAAGAACTATTGGGAAATAAAAAGTGCTTCTATATATAGTATTCACATCATATAAACAAACAAACAAACCAGACAAACATACACTGTCTTAACTCATTCCATTGTGAAGTACAGCCAACAATGATTGTGACTTCTTCAGATAGTTACAAATGTTCCTGAGCCCAGGGAACTGGCATTGGAACTGGAGTGAAAGTGACAAGTACTTTTCCATTTGCTACTTAATCTCTGGCCTGTTAGTTGTAAAACACTAGATTGCTTCCCCTAGTATTTTTTTTTTAAAGTTTGCCTTGTGAATGGGAGGTAGCTTTTTCTTCCCAAATTTTTTGTGGGAGGTATGGGATAGGAATTTTTTTTTTATTTCAGGATAATGTCCCTCTCTTTCCTCCCCAAAGACAAAGACATGATGGCTATATTAAGGGATTATTTAGAATTTACTTTCCCTCCCCCCCCCCATTCTGGTCATCACAGCAACATGCAACAACAATTACAGCTAGTGGGAAAAGAACCTGGTTGCAGTACTACTGGCAAGCTATCCTTTCAGCACTACAGATAGGAATATAAATGCAGAAGAAGGATAGTAGTGTCACACTTCCCCCCTTTATGACGATTGGTTTTATGTTTTAGAAGAAGGATAGAGGTAGTCCATTTTATTTTATTTCCTAATTTATTTTATTTCTTATTTGCATGTAATGAAGGTGTAGGAATTTAGCACCCACCCCCCTCCTAGAAGAATGAAATATTTTAGAAAATATTTAAAAGGCAGAATATATTTCCCTGGATAAGAAATGGAGAAACATGTTTTAAAGACAAAGCAGCTCCCTGCAACTTCCTGCCACCCCCCACCTTTGTCAATGGGCCATAATCTGCATCATAATAGAACCCATCTAGCAACTGAAACTCACCACGTGGCACCTAGGAAGATTACATCAGCCAGCAAGGCTAGCTAAGACCCCCACCCCCTGGGAGTCTGACAGCCAATCAGGGTACTCTTCTTGTGCCCCAGAAAGTTCAAAGCTCAGAAAAAGCATAAAGCCAGGGAGCACACAGGATCTCACCCTTTTCTGTTCAGGATCTCAAGCCATGTGATCCTGGCCACCATTAAACCATCTTTCCAAGCAGCCTCCATGTTTCCAGTGTCTTTGTCCCCACTTGGAACTGAACCCAGATGGATATTTCTTCCAACAAAGGAAAGAGGATTTTGTTGCTCCAGAATCTGCAGTAGCTTGGAGCAGATCACTATATGAAGGGCATTGTACATTCTCCTATTGGTTAGTGCGCTAACTGGCCAATGGTGTTCTTTGCTTTTTGTCCCTGCAGTCATTAATGGTACCACATACAACTAAAATGGTCTGAAGGGATTAGGGAGTAGAATCAGGGCCTTATGCAAATGTTTATAATCCTTGCACTCAGCGAAGTACAGTAGGCAGTGCTTCAGGTATACATTTAATTGTTTGTTACGCTGGAAGAGAGCCTTGCCATTTTGTCATATAAAGCATCCTAAAAGACATCTTATTTGAAAACAAGTCTTCAGAAAAATCACATTGTGATAGGAATATATGGCTGAATGATTGTGAGTGCCATAATATATGATAACGTATAACTCTTGCTCTCCTAGGTTACATTTTCCACTGAAACAGAAAACAGAAGCTGGTATTAAAGTGGCCATGTATCATGCATTTCAGAGGATAAACTTCTAATTGACCTCCCTCTTATTTGAAGCAAAGCCAGGTCCTCAGAAAGCATAAAGGTAAGGGATGATTATTTATTTTATTTATTTATTTATTTATTGTTTGAATTTATATACCGCCCTATCTCCCAAAGGACTCAGGGCGGTTCACAGGCATATAAAACATCAACATACAAATTAAAACAATCATTAAAAAACTTATTCTACTGCCCAATTAATTAAAAATAAAAATATAAATATTAAAATCAATTTAAAAAACCCCTCTAAATTTAAAATCTAAAAAACTAAGCCAGTCCTGCACAGATGAATAAATGTGTCTTGAGCTCGCGACGGAAGGTTCGAAGGTCCGGAAGTTGACGGAGTCCTGGGGGGAGTTCGTTCCAGAGGGCGGAGCCCCACAGAGAAGGCCCTTCCCCTGGGCGCCGCCAGACGGCACTGCCTAGCTGACGGCACCCTGAGGAGTCCCTCTCTGTGAGAGCGCACGGGTCGGTGAGAGGTATCTGGTCGCAGGCGGTCCCAGATAACCCGGCCCTATGCCATGGAGCGCTTTAAAGGTGGTCACCAAAACCTTGAAGCGCACCGAAAGCCACAGGTAGCCAGTGCAGACTGCGCAGGATAGGTGTTATCACGGGAGCCACGAGGGCTCCATCTATCACCCGCAGCCGCGTTCTGGACTAACTGTAGCCTCCGGATGCCCTTCAAGGGAGCCCCATGTAGAGAGCGTTGCAGTAATCCAGGCGAGACGTCACGAGGCGTGAGTGACCGTGCATAGGGCCTCCCGGTCGAGAAAGGCGCAACTGGCGCACCAGGCGAACCTGGTAGAACGCTCTCCTGGAGACGGCTGTCAAATGATCTTCTAGAGACAGCCGCTCATCCAGGAGGACGCTGTTGCGCACCCTCCATCGGGGCCAATGACTCGCCACCGATGGTCAGCCGCGGATTTAGCTGACTGTACCGGGACGCCGCATCCACAGCCACTCTGTCTTGGAGGGATTGAGCTTGAGCCTGTTTCTCCCCATCCAGACCCGACGGCCTCCAGACACCGGGACAGCACTTGATGGCTTCGTTGGGGTGGTCCGGTGTGAAAAGTACAGCTGGGTGTCATCCGCGTACAGCTGGTACCTCACACGAACCCACTGATGATCTCACCCAGCGGCTTCATATAGATGTTGAACAGAAGGCGAGAGGATCGATCCCGCGGCACCCCACAAGTGAGGCGCCCGGGCCGACCTCTGCCCCTGTCAACACCGACTGCGACGGTCGGAGAGATAGGAGGAGAACCACCGATAAACGGTGCCTCCCACTCCCAATCCCTCTAACCGGCGCAGCAGGATACCATGGTCGATGGTATCGAAAGCCGCTGAGAGGTCTAATAGGACCAGGGCAGAGGAACAACCCCTATCCCTGGCCCTCCAGAGATCATCCACCAACGCGACCAAAGCCGTCTCCGTGCTGTAACCGGGTCGGAAGCCGGACTGGAACGGGTCTAGATAGACAGTTTCATCCAGGTGCAAGGGAAACTGATATGCCACCATACTCTCTACAACCTTCGCCGCGAAGCGAAGGTTGGAGACCGGACGATAATTACCTAAAACAGCCGGGTCCAGGGAAGGCTTCTTGAGGAGGGGCCTCACCACCGCCTCTTTCAAGGCGGCCGGAAAGACACCCTCCACCAAAGAAGCGCTCGTAATCGCCTGGAGCCAGCCTCGTGTCACCTCCTGCGTGGCCAGCACCAACCAGGAGGCACGGGTCCAGTAAACCGTGGTGGCATTCAGCCTCCCCAACAACCTGTCCATGTCCTCGGAGCGACAGGGTCAAACTCATCCCATAAAATGTCACCAAGACCACCCTCAGCCGTCTCACCAGATCACCGCAGTCTTGGTCCAAACCATCCCGGTTGAACGATTTTATCGTATAGATAACCGTTAAACTCCTCAGCACGCCCCTGTATCGGGTCATCCGCTCCCCTGGTGTAGGAGGGAGCGGGTCACCCAAACAGGGCGGCTGGGCGGTTATCTGCCGATGCAATGAGGGGAGGCGTACGCCTCGCCTCCCTCATTGCCACTAGGTAAGCCCTAGTATAGGACTTCACTAGTGTCCGATCAGCTTCTGAACGGCTAGACCTCCAGGAACTCTCTAGGCGTCTTCTCCGGCGCTTCATCCCTCTCAGCTCCTCAGAGAACCAAGGAGCCGGGTGGGGCCTGCGCCGGGTCAAAGGCCGCAAAGGCACGACCGGTCTAAGGCCCCCGCCGCGGCCCGTTCCCAGGCCGCAACAAGTTCCTCAGCCGAGCCGTGAGCCAGACCCTCAGGAAATGGCCCAAGCTCCGTCCGAACCCTCCGGGTCCATCAGGCGCCTGGGACGGAACCAACGTGTCGGCTCCGTCTCCCGCGGCGGTGAATGGCGGTCAGAAAGTCCAGACGAAGAAGAGAGTGATCTGACCATGACAAAGGTTCAATGACTATTTCCTTTAAGTCCAGATCTCTCAACCACTGACCAGAGACAAAAATCAGGTCCAGGGTGCCACCCCCAATGTGAGTAGGGCCATCAATTACTTGGGTCAGGTCCAAGGCCGTCATGGAAGCCATGAACTCCCGAGCTGCCGTCGATGACGAGCCGGACGATGGCAGTTAAAGTCCCCATGACTAAAAGTCTGGGGGTCTCAACTGCCACCCTGGCCAGCACCTCCAGGAGCTCGGGCAGGGCAGCTGTCACGCAGCAAGGAGCCAGGTACGTGATCAGCAAACCCATCTGGCACCTATGGCCCCATCTCACAAAGAGGGATTCGCACCCGGCAATCTGAGGTACAGTGGTCTCCCTCGGCTCTAGACTTTCTCTAATCACAACCGCCACCCCCCCACCCCTACCCTGGGCCCTCGGCTGATGGGATGCACGGGAACCCGGCGGGCACATCTCAACAAGGGGGACACCCCCCTCCGTGCCCAGCCAGGTTCCCGTCACGCCTATAAGGCCCGCAGCGCCCCCCTGAATAAGGTCGTATACTAGGGGGGCCTTATTAACTACGGACCGTGCGTTGCATAACACCAGCCGAAGGCCCAGGCTCTGGGGGTCTTGACCATCCGGGGAACGGGAAAAGGACGGGGGATCGGGGCGCGCGACCGCTTGCAAACATCGGGTGCGCGCCCCCCCAAAACGATATGATCCTCCCCTTCCGCCATATCTGCCTCTCACTTACCGTGGGAATCAGGCCGCCTCACCAACAGGAACGCAATCTCCCCTAACCTCCGAACCTATTAAAAACCGTCACGAGCAAGCGCAAGGACTGGCTCCTCCCGATGGGCTACCCCAACGCCCGCCTTAACCCTCCCACCCCTTAAAAAGCCCTATCTAAAACCCCACAGGCTCTTTTTTCGTGATGCCACCTCTGTGGGTCCCAAGACCCGTCATTGAGGCCGGCCCTTGATAATGCGGCGGGCCATTCCTGCGGGGCGGGGGCACCTCCCAGGCGCAAGAGTTCCAAGGCAGAATATCGCATAAATAAATAAGTTAAAAGCATACACAGGAGAGAGCAGACGACGTGAAGTAGCAAAGTAATGTCTGGGGTGGCAAGGTGTAATGCCAAGTCCGAGTGGATACCCATCTGCCAAATGTCTTCAGATGGTGGCTGGCTTAAAGCTAATACAAGATGGTATAAGTCGCAGATGCAGTCTGGTAGTAAAAAGTTATTGTAGCTCTGCGAAAAGCTCAGTCCTAAAATCCGTCCTAATAGGGGTGGTATTCATCTCCCCGTTATGGCGTCACCGATATTTCCAGAGCGGATGTTTCCTCATAAGATGTTGCAGAGTAGGGCCCCAATACCCATTCGGTCTCCAATCACCTTCCCGGACAGTCCCAAAAATGGCCATCAGCCAGCCATATAAGGTGCAAGGTGACAAATGCAGCTGGCCCATGATTGCAGATGACAATGCAACTCCCAGTCCGAGAAGAAGCAGGCCCCGCTAGGCCTAACCAGGCCAAACTGGGCCAGGACACCTCCGGTGGGGGCCACAAGAGGGATCTATCACAGCCCTTCACCCTAGGCCCTAGAGCCTAGGCCCCTCCGCCAAGTCCAAAGGGGGGTCAGGGGAAATCAAGAAGAGCTGGAGAGCCCAGAAAACATCCGAAGACGCCAGATGCCAGAGAAGCGATGAAACGATGAAACGATGAAACGGAAACCCAGCTGCGGCTTCCCAACCACCAAATCCAAGCCGCAGCCTCGTCCGTAGCCCAGAGGCCGCCATCCGCGGCTCGCCCATCCCCCGGCCTCGTTCCCGGCAGCCGGGGGTCCAAAGAGGCTCCCAGACCTCTCCCCCGGCTGCCCGAGAGATGACATACCGGATCTGGGGCGAAACCGCTCGGCAGGCCCTCTGGGTACCGGCGTCCTTCCTCCAGGCCTCGCTGTTTCCTTCCTCGGCTCCCGCCCGGCCGAATAATAAAATGGCCGCCGTTCGCAGCCCCGCCCTTTCCCGGCTTCGGTCCCGGCAGCCGTGAGTCCAAGGAGGTCCCAAGACCCCTCTCACGGCTGCTCAGATGGTGCTACACCTAACCGGGGGGCGCAGGCTGCTCGGCAGACCGCCTGGGCGTCGCCATCCCCCACTTCACCAGATCGTCGTCCTCCCGATCTCCCGGTTATGCAGCCATCTTGCGCATGCGCAGAGCCTATCAGATTACTGTCTGGTGGAAATACATTGGATGTTGGATATCTTTATTTAAGAAATAAGTGAAACAGCAATTGAGCTCTTGTGTTCTTTGTTCACTCAGATGGTTTGTAGGCCCTCCACTGAAGATCTGATAACATTATGTGGTAAAGATGGATTTTTTTTTTAATTTTTACAAATCATTATGTGATATAGTTCCTTTTTTTAGGAAGAAATGCCATTGCAGCACTCAATAGATAAACATTACTTGAAAATAACAACAGCAAATTACAAGCTGTATGTTTGAAAAAGAATCTGTGTCAATATTAGTTCAATTACAATCAGGGAACAAGATCGAACAACACTGCAGGGGTCCATCGGAAGAAAAAATTCATTCTATGTACGATATGCATACAATTACACATACTTTCTCTTAGATATGAGCCAGCAGTGTGTAGCTGCTGCTAAAAAAGCCAACACAGTTCTGGGCTGCATAAACAGAGGGATAGAATCAAGATCACGTGAAGTGTTAGTGCCACTTTATAATGCCTTGGTAAGGTCACACTTGGAATACTGCATTCAGTTTTGGTCGCCACGATGTAAAAAAGATGCTGAGACTCTAGAAAGAGTGCAGAGAAGAGCAACAAAGATGATTAGGGGACTGGAGGCTAAAACATATGAAGAACGATTGCAGGAACTGGGTATGTCTAGTTTAATGAAAAGAAGGACTAGGGGAGACATGATAGCAGTGTTCCAATATCTCAGGGGCTGCCACAGAGAAGTGGGAGTTGGGCTGTTCTCCAAAGCACCTGAGGGTAGAACAAGAAGCAATGGGTGGAAACTGATCAAGGAAAGAAGCAACTTAGAACTAAGGAGAAATTTCCTGACAGTTAGAACAATTAATAAGTGGAACGACTTGCCTGCAGAAGTTGTGAATGCTCCAACACTGGAAATTTTTAAGAAAATGTTGGATAACCATCTGTCTGAGATGATGTAGGATTTCCTGCCTGGGCAGGGGGTTGGACTAGAAGGCCTCCAAGGTCCCTTCCAACTCTGTTGTTGTTGTTGTTGTTATTATTATTATTCTCTTAGCAAACACCTGGTTTGGTTTGGTTTTTAAATAGTATACATTCTCAGCAAGACTGCACATTTTGCCTAGAATATTTATGCCACAATATTTATTAACTATTTATGAGGTATTTTATCCATTTTTCATCATTAAGATAGTTGCAAAGTAGGGAAGAATTTAAAGGTGTTTTTAAATTGTATATAAAACTTTAAAGAGTAATACCCATTGTCTCCTGACACTGAAAATAATAAATCTTTTATTTAAGGGTGGTGAACGGCTATTGAAAACTATTCATTTTCTGAAACATTTCTGGTCAGAAAACTTTTTGTGAGAGATTTGAATGGAGAAAATGCATTAATCCTCACAATTTGGCTTGCAAGCAAGTTATTTATAACATACTTCAATATACAGTTCCAGTGCTATTGTCTGCTATTGTTTCATGACCAGGTGCAGGATATTCAAACCGAGCCAACATGATTACTTAAAAAGTCCTTCATGGCTGTAAAATTAACTACTGGCATAATTTCAAGGTTATTTTTTTCTTCAATAGCACTATGAGCTATTTCTCACAGAAATTATTTCAGTTCTTTGCAACTATCTTCCTCCCAGCATAAAAGGTAAAAGCCTATCCTTTATAAGATTATGAACTCTTTAAAGAGCAAACCTAAACTCATTGACTTAGATTTTAGCCCGATGATGAAAAACAATCAAAATACAAACAATAAAAAATTACACTAAATCGTAGTAAGTGGGATGCTACCCAGCTTTATAATGACACTATGCAGCTTATTACAATAAAAAGACTAAAAAAAATTAAAGAGAAGAATGGCATGCATCTAGAAGTAAATGAGAACATTCATCCTGAGATACAGTCTCATAAGAGCCCTAGCATCCATCCTTCTTCAAGAGTGGAGAAAAACCTTTGTTTTAGAGAACACTTAAATGAGCAAAGATAGGGGTTGTATAGATGTTTGGAATATGCTTTTCTGGAAGGCAGGTGCTGAAACAGGAAAAGGCCCACTGGGTCCTCTTAAGTGAAACTGTTTAATTAATAGGACTTGCCAACTCTGTGAGATCATATACCAGTGTCGGCGAACCTCTGGCATGCATGCTGGAAGCGGCACGCAAAACCATCCCGTGAAGAATGTGTGGCCTCGCTGGCTCCTCTTCCGCGTTCCTGTGGTCACACACACACGCGGGTCAGCTGGCCGTCGCGTGCGTGGGAGCAGCGGAACCCGGAAGAGCGGCATTCTGGCACACATGCACAGGCCGGCACCCGACCTTCCGGGTTGATGTTGTGCGCATGCACAATGGCCAGCTGTTCGTTGGGCGTGCTTCCATGCCAGTATCCGAGTGTTTGGGTGCCGGCTTGCATATGCGCGATGGATGGCCGCTCTTCCGGGTATTGCCACTCCCCTGCGCGTGAAGGCCAGCGGGGCCGCGCATACTTCGCGGGATGGTTTCGCATGCCACTTCCGGCATGCAGGCCGACACGTAGGAACGTCAAAGGTTCACCATCACGGTCATATACAATAGCCAGAAAACATGAGCGGCAGACAGTCCCCAGATAGACAGTGATGCTTGCTAGTGAGATGGGCAGCATATAAATTTAATAAATCAATCAATAATATCTGAGAGTCATCAACCATGTTCTCACTCAGAAATTATGTCTGTTGTTCAGAATTTTAGATGCCTAAATTGCTTTTGTTTTCTAACAGATTTTCTGGTATGAAATAATACCCAGATTATAATTATGAAAGTATAAAATGCATTATTAATCTCTTCAACAAGAATATACTGTATAAAATTATAGTTTTACTGCCTGGCAGTTTAGTATAAATGTCAAAGGGCAGTTGGCTGACCGTAAGTGCTGCAGATAACTCAGTGAAAACAACAGGTGTTCATATAAAAAAGATATGAAGAATGACAAAAGCAAACATTGTGCAGTTCATAGGCACTTATTGTTAAAGGTGGGATCAGTATAAAAGTCTGTAAAGATAAAATGATTCCAAAAAGCATCTGGCAAATATTTGACTGGCACTGATGCAAATTTGGTGAGGAATGCTGGGGCCTGCTAGAAACAAGTCAAAAATATTTCAAGTTTTAAGAACACCAGGGAGAAGTCCTGTTATTAATATAGAGAAACTCTAGATTTTGGATAGATTCTTGGAAGTGGACTACCCTTCCTAGAAATTTCATATAACTATAAAACTGTCAAAAATGTTGTTTTGCATGAGGCATGCTAATTTATTAACAGAACAGATAGCACAAAGGGTAATTATGGGGTTTGGTTTATTTATTCCTTATATTAGCTAGGTTCTTGGGCTGTGCTAAACCATAATGTTGTTTATTTGTTTTTAGAGAAGAATGTTGTGTGAACTCCGTTACAGTAATTTATTTAGTCATTGCTCAGGAACTCCATTATTATATCTGCTAGGAAATATCTTTTTTGAAAAACAGTATCTAATGTGGGTTAGTGCAAACCATACAATTGTTCCCAGATAGATTTGAAATTTAGCTCCCACCATGGTAAACCAAAATAAGTGGCAAAGTTACACAGCAATTTTGAAAGCAAGGCCATGCTCTCTGTGAGCTGGTCAACAATAACCAGGCTAAATGAAAAGTACAAATCATGTACATGTGGTTTTGCCTATAGATCAAACATTCTTGCAGAGAAAGAGAGCAACCCAAATATATTTTCTTTCTCATATTTCAGTTAAGATATTAATAAACACCGGTACTGGGAAGAATATGACTAACACCCACTACTGTATGACAACATTTCATGATCCATATGATTCTGCAGCCTATACAGCAATTGTGATTTTAAGGCCTGATTTGCTTATCCGGATGGAAGGACTTAATAAATGCAAGAGCAGAAAACAGTGCATACAACTGTTTTTGACTTGATGACTATCATGGACTTTGTCAGGGAAATTTATAAAGACTATGTCTAATGCCATTAGGAAAATCATTTATTTATTTACTGACTTACTTTATTCATTAGATTTTATCCTCATCGTTTTAAAAGTCAAGGTGTCATAGCACTGCCTCTTCTAGTCTCACCCACACCAACTCAATGAAATAGGCTGGAATAAAAAAGTTGGTTGAAAATCTCCCAGTGAGCTTCATTACTGAGAGTGGACTTAAATCTGGGCCTCCTAATAAGTAGCCCAATGTCTTAATAATAGCTGAAGACCTATTTGTTTGTTCGCGCAGGACTGGCATAGGATTTTAATTAGTTTTAATGTTTTAATATTTATAATTTATGGGGTTTTATTTTAATGTTTTAATTCGGCCATTTGCGTAATAAGTTTTTTAACTCATGGTTTTATGTGTATATTGCTGTCCTTTTTATCTTGGTTGTAAACCGCCCTGAGTCCCTCGGGAGAAGGGCGGTATAAAAATTTAATAAATAATAATAATAAAATAATAATAATTAACCACTACACTACACTACACTGCAACTACAAACTCTATCACACTGCCCACCCACAATTATAGTCAACAATAGATGTAATATACCACATGGGATCAACCATTTAAGTAGGCATATAAAGGATCTGCTATCATTTTATTATTAAATATATTTAGGCAAATGCGTAGCTAAGGGGGCATTTACGATATGTTCCATGGAAAATTAAGCATCTACACCTACTTCACACCCGCTTTGACAGATTTCATGTTGAGATAGAATGTTGTAAATAAATGCTGTTTATATTAATATCAACCAAGCTGACAAAAACCATTTTAGATTTTAACCACTTTCCCCACATATGCCAATCTTTTAGGTATCTAATAATTATTGAGTGACGGCTGTGAAACAAAAGTTCTGAAATGAAATTATGAAATTATGAAGAAATTGATCAGTGGCAGACTCTGAAATCTGATGCCTTCTGTTAGTTGAAAAATGGTAATGGTAGCTGATCATGTCTCAAAACGGTCTTTCTGTTCTGAAGCATAGACATTACATTACTAATAAGAACTTTAGGAGGTATAGCTTAAAGTTTTTTCTTTTGTTTTGTTTTCATTCATTCTATCATACTGACATAGAAATTTAGGAAAAGGATAATGGGCCTCTGTGGCTCAGACTGGTAAGACAATCTGTTATTAACACAGCTGCCTGCAATTACTGCAGGTTCTAGTCCCACCAGGCCCAAGGCTGACTCAGCCTTCCATCCTTTATAAGGTAGGTAAAATGAGGACCCAGATTGTTGGGGGCAATAAGTTGACTTTGTATATAAATATACAAATAGGATGAAGACTATTGCTAACATAGTGTAAGCCGCCCTGAGTCTTCGGAGAAGGGCGGGATATAAATGCAAATAAAAAAATAATAATCAATAGAACATCAGGAATAAAGTTAACATTTATTGTAATAGAACAAGAACCAAGTTATTTAACAAACAGGAACATCCTGAACCTTAATTCCACGAAGTCTCCTATATTCTCAGAAACATCACCAAATTTTTAACTGATTTCTCTTTGTCTCTCTCTTTACATTTTTTAACTTTTCTTAAACTCCTAGAAAAAGATAATACACACATACTGAATATACTGTATGAAGAGGTATGTGGCTTTACACAAACACACACATATCCACACACAGTCCTCCATGTACCCATCCAAGCACTGCATATAATATTTTTATGCAGCATCTTGCAGCACATACTTCCATTAAATTGTCAGCAGAGCCATCTGACTCAAGCAAGCTAGTCAAATCACATGCTTTATATTTAATGCATGTTTAATCTCAGCAAAACTTCTTACAATTCAATACATGTGATCTGATCATCAAAGAACTATTTCTAGCTAAAGGATAGACTTTTTTCTTTGGCTTCAAGTTTTGTTTGTTTGTTTGAGTTGTATTATTAGATGTCTTCTATTTATTCCAGAAAAGCATTCTATATAAACTGTAGCAAAAAGTGAATATTTCAGAACCTGGTAATGCCAAAAATATTGCTGACAGCCACCCTACACATTTGTTACCGCATTCTCACAAGTGCTGGAATGAACATCTGCAGTGTTAAATTCAGCCCATTAGTTACTGCAGTTTGTTAGCATATTTTAATACTGTGTTCACAGCTTTCTATTTCCATCAAGGTGTTACTAGGTGTCAGACTTTGTATTCACAAACTTTACTAATACTATCCTGTGTCCTTCTATTCTGTATTTGACATGATCAAAAGGGAAGGGTGAATCAAAAAGTATACCTCCAGCTGATATTAACAGGATCTTCAAACAACGTATGTGCGGGAAAAGAAAGTGTTTCATTCTTCCTGATCCTATAATTCTTTGTCATGTCCAAAATGAATAATGAAATTAATCGAGTTCTCTAAATTAGCTACTGGTTCATGTTACAGAAGATTTTGTAACAAATATTGTATACAATCTTTAAAAGTAGACGTATCTTAGAAGTACACAAACATGTAGAAATTAACTTCTTCAGAGGATCTAGGAAAGTATTTATTTTCTGACAAATTGTATCTATCTCTTTAGAATTCCATGACATCAAATGAATATACCATGTTTCTTATTTCCATTTATTGCATCCTCTTTTCCTAAATCCTAACCTAATCAAAAGTCATGTTATATATTCTCTGCCTAGCAAGGTTTTCAACAACTGTGATATCTGGTGTGTTGTGTTCCAAGTGACGACAACGAGCAAGGAGAAAAAAAGTGAGGAGAAGCAGTTATGGTGGCTCAGGTAGGATAAATTTAAAAGAGGAACTAATTTCTA
The DNA here is from genome assembly GCF_028640845.1 of Ahaetulla prasina. Lineage (NCBI taxonomy): Eukaryota > Metazoa > Chordata > Lepidosauria > Squamata > Colubridae > Ahaetulla > Ahaetulla prasina. The sequence goes on along the minus strand of NC_080541.1, from coordinate 63,263,341 downwards.
CTGAAGACTCCATAAATGTAAGAAATCAAAAACAATAATGCTAGAACTATCAAAAATCAGGCATATCACTATATGTCTTGAGTTCCAATTCATGCAGAAGTTAAGAATCACAAAAAGCTTCAGACATCCACGCTAAATGCTAAGATATCTGTTGGTGGTTGACAAAACTGGAGATAATGTTGTGAAAAGAAGCGATTATCTGGAGTGGCCAGAAGTGATTTGTTTAACTCCTGAACAGAAATGGGATTTGCATGTCTTGAAATTATTCACCAACCATTTCAAAAATACAAGAAAAATTAATATTATAATGGATGCATTAGCTTTTACTCATAATTAATTATCCAAGCTGTTCCTAAATATGGGTTTATTATTAACATAAGATGTGAGGCTAGTCTGTCATTAACATAAAACTGATATAACAGCGAACTTTTTTCCCCATAAGCATTCAATTTAAATCTGCAAATCCCAGTATTTTACAACTTTTTTCTGATTGCTTTTCTTCAATACTAGCATCATGCAGAATACCAGAGACATGCACATGCCATATAATATACCAGACTTAAAAGCTAAGAAAGACAAAAAGAAAAAAAAGAAAAAAAATCTGGATAGTAGATGTGGCAGTGCCTGGAGATAGAAGAACAGAAGGGAAAAAACTGGAGAAGGGAAAAAATACAAAGACCTGAAAAAAAAATTAGCAAAAAAACTGTGGCAAAAGAAAACAACTGGGGTACCACTTGAACACCATTGGCATTGACAAATTCACTATCAGTCAATTGCAAAAGAAACCTTTATTTGGAAAGTCACAGCTTTCATCATGTCATATATGCATAACATCAGCAAACACCCATGTCTGCCTATCCCAGGTCCTTGAGAAGGACTCGACAAGCAGAAAAAAATGCCAAAACCAGTCCAAAAATCTGGCTGACTGTGCAACAGATAATCGTCGTTGTCGTCACTTGGAACACAACACACCAGATATCACAGTTGTTGAAAACCGAAACATACAATTTATTGACATCACAGTACCAGGAGATGCAAGAGTTGATGAAAAAGAACTAGAAAAAATCATGAAATATTGTGACCTGGCCATAGAAACTACATGGCTATGGATGAAACATGTAACAGTGATACCCATTGCCATCAGGGCACTTGGTACCATGTCCAAGAATTTTATAAGATACATTAACAAATGGCAGTTTCCTGCAATAACACCAGCAGAACTGCAAATGGAACATCATACATCTTAAGAAGGTACTTGGTTGATACCTAGGATGTTGGCAGCAACCTGTATCAACCATTAGCACCAGTCAATGGTATTTGTGATGCCTTTTTGAATGTTCAGTTGACTGAGTTTCATGTTTAATGAATAAAGTTAATAATGATGAAGATGATGATGATGATGATGATGATGATGTTATTTTGATGCTGACAATGGACCAGTGTTATCTAGTAAACCCAAAGACTATACACACACCGGAAAGATAGCAGGCGGGGTCCGGGGAGTGGCAAAGTCACTGTCCTATGAAACACAGAGCATCCAAGAATACATCAGTAAAATGAGCTGCTGAGAGAATATCCAAGGCAGCGGCAGACATGGAGGAAGATCAAGCAGAGGAAGTGCAATGGCAAGACAAGACGCTGCATGGGATGTTCCATCGACAGATAGCTGAGTGGCAAGCATTAGGAAATCCAACCAGTGGCTGAAAATGGCTTGACTAAAAGGCAGCACTGAGGTCCTGATCATTACAACACAAGAACAAGCTCTTAGCACCAGATCCATTGAAGCACCAAATAAGGCAGGATCTGATGCACAGATTATGCAGAGAGGCCTCAGAGTCCAACACACAGTGCCAGGGTGTAAGATGCAGGTAGGAACAGCATATGCTGAATGGCACAACCAAGTAACTGCCATTGGATATGGCAATATCTACAACATGTATGGACTAGACTTTCCCCAATCCCCAATGGGAGATTCCACAGAAGGTTGTAGAAACTAACAGGGCTAAGATCCTGTGGGATTTCCAAATCCAAGTGGTCAATCAACCAGAATCATGGTATAGCCAAGAACCAGAAGATAATGGTGTTAATCACTGTGGTATTTTCTTACAGCAACAACACTGAAAGGTGTGTTGGTCTAAGAGAGAGCAACTCCCCCAAAGTCACCCATCCATTTTGGGTCTAAGGGACACCTAAAATTCACACTTTCCTAGTTTCTATGCCAATACCTTAACCACAACACCAAAATGGCTCATATGGTATCTCATTTAGATTAAAGGAATAGAATTAAAGAGAACAACAGAATGTCTTGGGTTGCCCTATTGATGCACAGTTAGATTGTGTAAAATAAACTTAAATTAGGCTATCAGCAGCCAATTCATTACATGTAATTTGGGAAAACAAATACAAAGTGATAATTAGATAGTTATTGAGTCTAGTTTAAGGAATAACAATTCCAGCCCCTGCTTAAATTTCATTTTACTTTCTTGTTTCTAATGTGGGGAAAGAAAGTAAAAAAGATACAAAAAAGAAATGGAGAAAAGGGACAAAAAAGACAAAATTATAATACCTATGTATAAATTCAAACCCAATATGACTCTGTTTTACAGTCATAATAGGTAAATTTCATTATGAAGTATATCAGTTTGAATATAGATAGTCCTCACTTAACGATCCTTTGTTTGAAATTATGATATGTTGAATGAAGGGACTTATGAACCATCCCTTGAAGGTATGCCCATTGCAAGTTATGTACTCCATGGAAGTGGTGGGATTCAAATTTTTTTACTACCAGTTCTGTGGGCGTGGCTTGGTGGGCATGGGAGGGGAAGGATTCTGTAAAATTTCCTTCCCACCCCACTCCAGGGAAAGGATACTGTAAAATCTGCATTTCGTCCCCACTCCATGGGAGGGTTACTGCAAAATCGCCATTTCCTCCCGATCAGGTAGGACTCGGGAGGCAGAGAATAGATGGGGGGGGGGGCAGTCAGAGGTGTTATTTACCAGATCTCTGAACTACTCAAAATTTCCACTACCGGTTCTCTAGAACTGGTCAGAATCTGCTGAATACCACCTCTGCTCCATGGTACACAATACAACTGGTTGCCAAGCACTCTATGATCATGAGATTTTCAGTTGCAATCTTCCCTACTGGCTTCCCCAGAAAGTCAATGGGGGAGCTGGCAGGAAGATTAAAAACTGCTGCTGTGAGGAATTGTCTCTGGAGACAGGCCGGCTGAAAAAGGTCTGTCTTGAAATCCAAGCAGGATTTTGGCACAAAGATTTTGTAGGATGGGGCATTTACCAGCCAGCTCCCAGAGACAAGAGGATTGCCTCTCATTTCTGGGGGCTGATTGCAAACATCCTATGCTGCAAATGCTCCATACCAAGAACCTGCCTAGGTTTTGTGACAAACCTTTTTTAGCTATACTCTTTGGGAGTGAAAGGGCTGCCCACCAGAATCATTCAACCCCATGTGGAGCATAGTTGTTCTGGCAGGCAGCTCTCTGAGGGGGAAAGAGCTGCCTGTCAGAGGGTTTCGGCCCTGCATGGGGCATAGTCCCTAGGGCAATTCTTTGAATGCAAAAGAGGAAGATTTGGACTCATGAAGAACAGAATGCCTGTGGCAGGCAGCTCTTTTACTCCATCAGCTTAAGAAGCTGGGAGATCGCTTAATGACTACAACTAAGAGTGCTTGGATTACAGTCATTGAGCAATCATTGAGCAAATCAATCATATGATGTTTTGTTTAACAACTGTTTCACTCAATGACTGAAGATTCCAGTCATGAATTGTGGTTGTACGTTGAGGATACTGCTAAGAGCCTGCAAAGGAAATGCTTGGAAAGCAGCACAATAAAAATATCTTCATCCCAACAGGATTTAAAGTAGTGATAAAGTATTATCATTAATAACAAATAATATTACTTAATGTTTTCAATGGAAGGCACCAAAAGAAATTTCCTCTAAGCCACGCTTGACCTGAGATGGGCAGCATATAAATTGAATAAATAGAGAATAAATAGTAAAACAAATTTAGAAGAATGAATTATATTTGATTATCTTATATTTCAATTTTGTGTTGATCTGAAATAAAAAAAACATGGAAAAATTCTGAAAAAAATGTTCAATAAGTTTTGCATGGTACACCAACTTTGCTAGCTTTCCTGTTTCTGCATGTCCCACTTTCAAAATGTCATTTTAAAAAAGATGCTTAACAAACACATTATGTTCTAGCATCTGCTATGCGATTTTAAAAAAACATTTCCTTGAGTGGTCCTTAGGAAAAGGAAGTATCCTATTTGAGTTCTAGGCCTAAAAAGCAGACTGAGAAATTTTTGTGGGATCAGGAAGAGAGGTAATGAATGACTACTCTTCCCTATTTATAGACTTCTGAGTAAGCGCAAAAATTTCAAGTTTCTCCAAATCTTGTCTTGAAACTCTTTAAACACTGATCTTAGTTCTGATTCAGAGGGCCAATCAAATCTCAAACTGATTACCATGTAACTGCCCTTGACTTGACAACATTAAAAAGCTCGCAATATGTTTCCCTTTTGCAAAATTTGAAATTGGTTATCTTGTTCTCCCTAATATAAATCACATGCTGTACCAATATCCTACAGATTCTTGCTACATTTTAAAAAATATTCATTATCTGAAGAAAGTAATACACAGAGTTCAATATAAGTCTAAAAGGTTTTAGAGAGTTGTATTATCTCCTGACCTGATGTCACTAAGTCATTAAAAATGCACTGTGGATTTTTATATATTATTTTGTACAATTATCTGTAGAATTTTAAAAATCCTAGACTAATATATGAAGAATAAAAAACAGATTGTTCTTTTCTTTAATATTACAACGATACATGACACTAGGTTATTCTCGGTCTTTTTCGTTCTCAAAATGGGATCCTATTAATATTTCACACTTTCTAAATAGTGGGTTTTTCCATTTAGCTGGAACTGTAAGTTTGGGTGGTTCAACAAACTTTGGGTGGTTTAGTAAAAAGGACTCAAAACAGGTTTGGGAATAAAAGGAGCTGTAGCCTGTTCTTTTCCGCACTTCAGTCCTACATAAATTACAATGCCATCCATCATTGCTAATGAATAAAGTATTTTATTTTCAGGAGAAAAATGAAGGCAACTTTCAGTGTCCATTTCTTGAGCACAAGGTTAAGACACATTATCAAGATGGTTTTGAGAATAAAAAGGAAGAAAAACCAAAGTCATTGGTTAAGGTATTGATTGTGTTTGATTAGGGGCACTGGAGAAGAGTTATCAACAAAGGGCAATACAAACAAACATGTACACGCACACATATACACACTTTTGTTTCTGCTCATTATCAATTCAATTGTCTTTTTCCATTTACTAATAGACAACCTAAAACAGAAAGACTGAACAAGTGTGCAATATTTCTAATGCCCAGCTATATGTAGAGTTATTTTAACTAATATGTTAGTGAATACCTCAAATGGAAAAAAAGATGTGATATGATATTGCATTAAGGCCGTGATGGCGAACCTGTGGCACGTGGAGCCGTATCTGTGGGCACGCAAGCGTTGCCCTAGCTCAGCTCCACTGCACATGTGTGGTGCGGCCAGGTGATTTTCAGGCCTTCTGGGCTGATTGGAAGTCAGGAAATGGGCCATTTCCAGCCTCTGGGGAAGGGGAGGCTGTTTTCGCCCTTCCCAGGCTCCAAGAAAGCCTCTGGAGCCTGGGGAGGGCGAAAAACGGGCCTACAAGGCCCACCGGTAACCTTTTTATTGTTGCGTGCTAAAAGCGGAGGGAGCACGAGGGGGTCGCATGCCGATGCATGGGAGGGTACGGGGGCATTGAATTATGGGTGTGGCACGCACATGCGTGACACCCTCCCCCCCCGCTCCGCATGTTTTTGGCACACAACAGCAAAAAGGTTAGCTGTGTTAAGTAAGGTATTGAACTGGCAGTAGGGAGACCAAGTTCAGGCTCACCCTCAGCTATGGAAACTCAGCAGATGAGTTAGCTTATCTCACTGGACTATCATTGTGCGGAAATAAATGGCAGGAGGAAACAATATATTTACTGCGTTGAGCTCCTGAAAAAGACAAGAGGTAACTTTAAGAACAAAACAGAACACTTTATTTGGCCAGATGTTATTAGACACAAGAAATGTGTCTCAATAATTAAAAGATATTACAGATATATTTTCCCAGTGATATATTGTGCATATCTGCTTCTCATTCTGATATTTTATATCTCATTTCTCCTAACTTTGCCATGTTTAACTCTTTTCTAGGTATAGTCTAGTGTTGCCTCTGTCCTAGATCCATATTCTGCAGTCCTATCTTTTTTTCAGTCAGATTCTGTCAAATCTCTTCCAAGACATACTTCTTCAAGGAATCTAGGTCAACTCCCAGAGGTCCTCTCATGACACAACTTGCTGGTTAAACCCCTGACAAAAGATAAACAGAGAAACATAGTTTGCGTCAAAAGAATTCAGGATCTCTATGTAGTTAAACATGCAAGTGGAAAAAGAATGAAGTAACAATGCCTTTCAACAGCATTATTATGTTAAGAACAAAACTGCTTCTCAGTTTCTAGCAGAAATTCCAAAATGAAGCTTTCCTTCATCACTGTTACAACAAACACAAAGGGTTGCCATATTTTGAATTTCTGTTCATCGCGCTTCTATTAAAGACAAAGAAGTACTAGAAATGCACAACACTATTAATCTGTGTTATGAGCCAATCCACATCGATACAACTAGGAAAGTATGCAGAAAGTGCCAAAAATCTATATATGGAATTTCTCCTATTTCTTCCCACTTCTGAAGCATTAGCAGATAAAATATCTATTTTGTTAATATAGTACATAGATAAGGCTTTTTTTTTCCTTCTACAACCTGCTTTCTATAAAAACGTGCAGAATCTTGGTTTGGCCTTCGTGTAACTCAGCAATAACTACAGAATTGGCTCCTGGTAAATCTAATTGCACAGGTAAATGAACAAGAGCTATTAAGATTTCTACTTTACTATTCCACCTTTAATGTTACAAATCATCTGTTATATTTTTTCCCGAGTATACATTTCCTACATTATCAGTCAGATTAGAAATATAAAATATAAAATTCTAAAATAAATGGTCTTCATAATAAAATAATAAAGTTAATCTGACAATCTGAAACTAATGCAGCTATTAGCTGAGATTAAAACCAAAGCAAATTAAAGAAGACAATTTTTTTTTCAATTGCATCCCATTCCTTGCTCCTATTTATCTTTTGGGGTGGGTGGAAAGAAAACCCCCTATTTGTCTTTTTTTTAGGGGAAGGGAAGAAACCAGACAAATCTGAGAGATTTGCATTTTGCTTTTTTCCTTGTTTGACATGTAGGCGGTGGGGATGCTCAAAACAATCAGCAAAATCTATCTAGCATTTTATTATGACTTCCCAGACACATTTATCATAATATGATACCTGTTAGGTAAACATTTAATGAAGGCAGATGACCTAGAATGACTATCAGGAACGGTAGAGTCTAATTACACCAATCTCTCCTAAGAAGAAAATAATTCAGTAAATTATTTCTCAGTTACTTATCAAGTGTAGGTTAAAAAGGTAACTAAAAAGTGCTGTGCACACATGTTGTAGTAATATCAGATCGCTTTTCTGCCCTCTATTATTCCACCTACAATTATTCTGAATATTTCAGCAACAAATCGTTGAAATCAAGATTTATAACTGCCTATAATTCTGCTCTATTCTTTCTCCCTAACATCTAGTCATAGATAAGTTTCAACTGAAATAGGTTTTGACCTGTTATCAGTAACAGAGGGCCATTTCTCAGGCCTGATGAAGCGTAATCTGCATTGATTGTTATCTGATTAGAAGAGAATGCAGTTTGGCTTCCCCCCATTACTTAAACCAGCATCTCACTGTTCGTCCTTAGAGACCACAGCTTCACTCAGGCAGAGAGTGTCTAGACAGTATTCATGATCCATCTGTCTGGCACAGCCAGGCTGATGGCAAACTCTATTAGAACTGGATTTTTTTTCACTCTTTCTCTCTCATTCCTCCCCCAATATTTTTTTCTTCTGTGAAGCATAATCTGACACTGAAAATTACTATCATTGTTGCAGTTCTTAAAACGGCAGTGTCAGACTTTCATTAACATCTATGCCAGACGGCTACATATTGTAATAAATGGAAGAGTAACCCAGATGAGGGTCAGCCCTTCATGCAGCACTCCTGAAAAAGAGAGGGAGGGAGGGAGGGAGGGAGGGAGGGAGATCTGATATAGGTAAACAGTACCTTTCAAAAACTCCCTGTGTGAACTACATGCAGATAATGTCCTTATTGCATTATAAATATGTTCTAAATCCTTTGGAATGTATTATAAGAATATCTATCTGGAGTATTTAAAAGTTGCTTAACCCACAAAATTTATAAAACACACACACATTTCCACAAAATTCTATTAATTCTATTAATGCTGCATTTGACATTATGAAAAGGATTCACAAAATTGAGGGAGTAGTGTATAGTATAGTTTTCAAATACATCACAGACAGTGATAATAACAACGTGATTAGTTGACCCTTGGTTTTTAACATTTAAGTACTTGAATGGAACCATAATTTTATAATCTAAGATTTTCGTTCCTATTTATACATCCTGGCTACATTTCTGAAACATGAAATATGAGCAAGAAATCATGTTTCAATTATCATATCTGTGAAATCCATTGTATCTCCTGGAGCAATGTCATGAAATACAGGCTGAATGAAAATAATGTTGGCATAACAGCGTCAATGTTTTTATAAGAATATTATTAACTGTATATAGGGTTTCGTAGTTAATAAGTAGAGTATAACAAATCTCTGGGTCAGATTTTTTCACCAATCTTTTTAGCAAATTAATAAGCTATTTTAAATTATTTAACATTGTCAATAAACGTTTGTCTTTTCACTTGACACTTGATAATCCTTGCAAAAATAAATTTATTATCTGGTTATCTACCATCTCTTTATTTGTTAACTAAATAAACTACCATCTATTTATCCACTTCCCATTTATTGTTGGTCAAAAAAAGTAACTTCTTATTCATTTGACTTTTATAAAGCGTTAATATAAACTATTTCAATTGGATGCAGAATATACCTAAATTTTACTGACATATGAGCAGAAGCCTTACTCATCAAAGCATTTCTTCTGTAAATCAGTAAGGAATTGATGATGCTCCTCTACTCCAAGCACACAAATTAACTCTGTACAGCGAACAATGCCAATACAATAAAGGTGCAAAGATTTCTTGCAGAATTATTACTTTGGGCTGCAAGGGCATGGAAGAGAAAACTTGCAATTAGACAGTAAATTGAGTAAGACAGAATTCTCAATCAATATTTTGAATTTACCAATCTGCAATTCAATCATTTATTCTGTACAGCTATTCCTCTGTATTATCTGTATTCTCAGAGTCTACATGCTCTGACCCAGAATAGAAAGTGGATTTATATTCTCCTACAGTGGGCATATGAATATGAAAAAAGCTATAAAACCATATTGATGTATTTTCCTTTTTTGCATCCAAGCTATGAAGAATATTGACTATATCCTTTGTCCCAAATTTTCTATGGTCTTAACAATAGATCACGGCAATCATTTCGAAACGTCAAGTTTTATAACCATTAAAGCATAATGCACCAAATGTGGCAAAAACCACGATGATAAATCCTTACCACTTCTGTCATCAGTATATTTGGTTGTTAAGTACTCCTCACAAAGGATGTATCTAGTGCAAAAGTACAGAATACTATAATTAAAGTAACTGTAACAATGTGTTAATTAATTGTGCTGCTGAATGAGCAGTATTTCACCTCCCATGTAATTTAAAACTGCTGGGCAAGTTGTTCTATCACTGCACCTGGCCCAACACTATCAACATGTGGAATGCTTAAAAACATCTGGAATCTATTAATGCACAAAATCTAGCATCCTCCCCAATCTGGCTTCATGCCAAGAAAGCCTGCATGAAAAGAAGCTGAAAATTCACGATGTTCTGTTTGGTGGGAAATGAGGTGCAGCAGAAAAACACTCTGCTCAACAGCTGATCAGCAAGATAAACCTTTTCAAGAAGAGCTCTAGAGGAATGGTCCCAAAGGAAAGTAGGTGATGGAAACACAAGCAGCACTAAGTTGTATGTATCCAACTGAGCAATGGATAAGGATGGAGAATAAATCTGTGTCTATGAATCTATAGACGTTTGAAGAATTTTGCCATTATGTACAGCTGTAAAACAAAAAGATCCTACTCAAAAAATTAATTTACAAAGTAAAAGAATTATTAAGGTACATTTTATTAATTATAGGCAAATAAAATCACTTCAAATTCAAAAGGTATTCTACAAATTTGATATAGGGAATTCTCGATTTATAACCATATGTTTATCAGTTGTTCGAAGTTATGACAGCCATGAAATAGCGATGATTGATTCTCTCATTTATGACCGTCGTAGTGCCCCTGTAGTCATGTGATCACGATTTCAGCACTTGGCAACCAGCATGTGTTTACAACCATTACAACATTCCAGGATCGTGCAATTTTCATTTACAATTTTCCTAGCGGGCTTTCAGCAAGCAACGTCAAAGGGGAAACTGGCAGGGAAGGTCACAAATTGCAATCATGTGATGTCTTGATTAATGACCATGGTTGGATTTGCTTAATGATTATGATAAAAAAGGATAAAAAATTAGGTGGAATTGTGTGATGCCTCAATTAACGACCACAACAACAAATTTTCCAGTCCCAATTGTAAGTTGAGAACTACCTGTGTCCAAATCTTCAAATGCTTTAGACACATCTACAGTTTCGGTCATAAGACCACTGCAACTGTTTGTTAAAATGATTCCAGTGTTACTCTAAATCCTAGAATAAAAAAAAAAAATCAGGAAGCACGAAGATAGTGGAAATACATCAGAGAATATTTCCAGTCAGGTCTCACATCAAGGTAAAATCCATTGGCAGAAATTCAGATTTACAGCAAGTGCAAATACAAATTGGGACAGATTCAACCCCTTCTCACTGATAGAATAAAATATGGAAATTCTCTCAGTTAAACTAGCATATGAATACAGTGCAAGACCATGGTCAGAAAATTTCTTTGCTAATATTGGCATCCCGTGAAGTACCCAAACTTGCCATTTTCATTTTGTAAAAACTCAGTCACAGCTTACTCACTTTAGAAACAGCATCCTGTATTCAAAGTTTCTTCTCCAAGGAAACTACATGCTTTCTAAATTATCTTCCAGTCTATTAGATATTTTCATCTCTGGTATCTTATAGGAACGCATGACTCCACACCAATGTCATCCCATTAAAGCCAAACACTTAATTTACAGCAAAAGGCAAGATCTGTATATCAGACAATATATACACACATTCTGATTGTTAATAGCAATAGCAATTGCACTTAGACTTATATATCACTTCACAGTGCTTTACAGCCCTCTCTAAGCGGTTTACAGAGTCAGCATATTGCCCCAACAATCTGGATCCTCATTTTACTGACCTTGGAAGGATGGAAGGCTGAGTCAACCTTGAGCCAGTGAGACTTGAACTACCAAACAGCTGGCAGTCGACAGTTAGCAGAATTAGCCTGCAGTACTGCATTCTTACCACTGCGCCACCACGGCTCTTAAAGTTAATGTGATGGCTGTGACACTAGAGCTATATGTGCTTGTTAAGATGCCCCAATTAATTCATTTTTAAACATACTATACATGCTCGTATATAAGCCCATCAGCAGACAAGCCAACCCTTGAAATTTTAACCAAAATATCATGAAAAATGATTCATCCACTAATAAACCAATACTCAAAATTTTCATATTTTAATTTTTACAATAGGTACGTTGTTTCATTGTAATTTGGTTAAAAAATTGAAGGTCAGCCTATCCATGGATAGGTTTACATACAAATATATATAGGATATGTGGGTACTTTTAAAAAGTACTTTGTTGCCACATATACTCACAGATAAACCCATCTGCTGATAATCCTAATTCAATTTTGGGAGTATATTTTGGCACCTAAAATTTTTGGCTTATCTGGAAATATATATATTATTCTAAACAACCTCTTCAAAATCCTTTAACAAAAACATAGGATTTATCTTCAGTTCAGCTACTGAATTCAACCTGATTGTATTCTACTCTGTAAATAGAGATTATATTGCCTCTTATTTGTTTGCCTGAGTTATTAAATGTCTTATAAAATATTAATCTTCATTATTTAAAGCATAATTAAAAAGAAAGTTACTATCTTAAATAATCTTTTTGAACAGTATGAAGAAAAGCTTACTTTGATGCTACCAGAAAGGCTATATTATCATGGAATATATATCATATTAGAATTTCTCTTCATTTAAAATCTAATGTGAAAATATGGTTTGTTATTATATCAAAATAATTGTTAGCTGTGGCTGGACAGGAAAAAAGCATTAAAATGTACATCATGTGTTAGATACTATATGCCATCCTGTAAATACTTAGATTTTCAGCAAAATTAAAACTGGACAAAATCCAAAGGACCCTCTTTAAGAGTCTGAAACAAATTGCTTTCTCTGTTTTAAAAGGTCAAAAATCTACACATATCTAATGGCAGACAATACATATGAAGACCAGTCTAGTTTTACTCAATCCTTCTATCAATGGCTGCTAATATTTGGCTGCTTGCCACATAGATAATCCTACTCAACCTAGATAATCCTGAAACCTCCATCGCTGACAAACCGTTAGCCTCTTCTGTTTTCCGAATATTGAGCATATTAGCATGCTGTATGGAGTTCTACCAATGGGCATGAGAAATTAGTGCTGTAAACCAGTGGCCCCCAACCTTTTGGGCACCAGGGACCAGTTCCGTGGAGACGGTTTTTTCCACGGGCCGGAGGCAGCATGGTTTCATGTGCTGCCTCCATCCTGAGGATGGAGCTTCGCTTGTTTGCGTAGCCCGATTGCTGGCATGCCGTGGCCCGGTGCCAATCCATGGGGACCCCTGTTGTAAGCAATTAAATTTCCAGTGCCTTCTTTTTTGCTGGAAATTTGATGTACTAATAAAGCATAGCAACTGAGAAGAAAGAAAATGATAAATCACAACTACGACTATGTTTTTTATTCTCTGTTGTAATAATTATATACAGTGACCAATTTCTACTTTGATTCCAGTATCCCTCAACAATACCAGCAATAACAAAAGAAATATAACAAAATTCATAGCAAACCATATAACTGGCAAGTACTCACAGCTGAAAATGCTTGGAGGTGGATGTTCAGTTACAAGTAAGCAGTTCTCTTCATCGCTATTATCCCCACAATCATTCTGTTCATTGCAGAGCAGTGAGGCACGATATAAGCATTTGCCACTGGTGCAGGTGAATTTGCACTCTGAAAAGGTATACAATAAAAGGAAAGCACAAATGAATACAATCTATTTTCTGTTTCATTGTATATCACATTGTAGTCTGTAATACAACATATTCAATACACAGGTAAGTTATGACAGTAAAGGACTTTTCTACTCATTTAATCTTGAACATGAATATTAAAATACAATACAATTTAATAATAATTTAAGTGGCAGAAGGAATGTCAGCATAACCATATTAATTACAAATGCATTAGACATTTACAGTCAACAATATCTGATACCCATACATGAGTACCACTTATTTTCCTGACTTGTTGGTTGGCTTCTCCCAATGCATTCAAGAGTTGCTTAAATCTCTTGCTCACATTTATTACTTGCTTACTGACTATTCATTCAGTCGCTATTCAATATTGCAAAGCCGCATGGGAGTTAGAGCTGGGAGAGCCAAGATCATGATCATTGAGTGGTTGGATGCCTCACTTAATGACCATTAGAAGACTTGGTCTTAGATTTAGAATAACTCCATTGTCACTTTAAATGTATACTAATTGGCATACATTAAAATGAAATTTCATTGCACACAGTTCTTAAAGGGTTACCACTTCCAATATACACTACATAAACATGACAAAATAAATAAAATAATAACATAACGTAACATGACATGACATGACATGACATAAACCCACATACCACATATAGTATATGACACAGAGAAACAACCCAGTCTAGTTCAGATATATACATGCACATGGTGAAAAAAACGAATCTTGAGAGTTTACCAGACAGATGACAAAGGGAACAAAGCTGTTCCAGAATCTGGTAGCCCTACTAGAAATACTTCAAAACCTCCTCCCAGAGGGGAGCAACAGAAACAGACCATAAAGTGGGTATGTGGGGTCTCTAAAAATGCATTGAGCTCTAAGCACATAGTGCTTATAAGCAGTATCCTGAATAACAGGAAGCGAGCTTCCTATAATCATCTCAGCTGTCCTTACCACTCTCTGTATGGATTTTCTATCTGAGGCACTGCTGCCACCAAACCAAACAATGATGCCGTTTGTTAAAACATTCTCAATTGTGCCTCTGTAAAAAGTGGCTAGGACAGAAGGAAAAATATGTGCTCTCCCCATCCAATGCAGACACTGTTTTGCATGCTCACTAAGGATGATGTGTGGAAAGACCAATTCATACTGTTAGTTATCTGCAACCCCAGATACTTAATACTGTTGACCACCTCTACAGCTGCATCCTTGATACTGAATGGAGTATAATTATGCCGGCTCTTTCTAAAATCTACAATGATCTCTCTTGTTTTATTAACATTTAGAACCAGTTTGCTTTTATTGCACCAGTCCACCAGAGCCTTCACCTCTTATTTATAAGTATCTTCCTTGTCATCCCAGGTAAGACCCATCAGTGCCGTGTCATCCACATACTTCACAATATGATTCGTAGCAGATTTGGTACAGAAGTTGTGGATCACAAGGTGAACAGTAGTGGACTCAAGACACAGCCCTGCGGGGAACCTGTACTCAAGGAGATGGAGTTGGAAACTTTTCTTCCAACTCGCACAAATCAAGTATCAAGTATTGATCAAGCCTATCAAGTAGGAAATCAAGCATCCAATTACATAAAGGAGTATTAAAACCTCATAAACTGAGTTTATTCACCAAATGCTGAGGAATGATTGTGTTGAAGATCAACTAAAATCAACAAACAGCATTCCCACATGTGTATTCTTCTCCTCCAGGTGCACCAAGTTAAGATGAAACACATAGGAAAGTGCATCATCTATTGAGTGGTTCTTCCTATAGGCAAACTGTAATGAGTAGGGCAAAGGCATGAAACCATATAGCCCTTTACCAGTCTCTCAAAACACTTCATCATTATGGAAGCCAGTGCAATTGAATGGTAATCATTAAGGAATGTAATGATAGTTTTTTTGGGCACTGGTATAATAACTGAAGTGTTAAAACATGATATAACCACTATTACAACTTACAACCAAAATTCCAAACTCAGTTGTGGTCATACATCAAGGATATTTGTGGTGCTTGTTTTGTATTTACTGTCAATCACTACAAGATACGTATTTGTTTATTATCTTCACAGGAAATTGAAAGCATATGGGTAGAATTATAGTTCAAAGCTACCCATTTCTCTTTGCATTGAGGGCAAATTTCAGGCAAAGCAGGGGTCCCTGTAGAAACAATTGAAGGGCTCATGAGATAGTTTCCCATTTCTTTCCTGGCCAAAAAAAAATGCTCTATTTATAAACAAAAGCTTGGATCTAGATTTAACAAAATTGCATTCTGAAAGAAGGGAGACAGGAACCTACATTTTCAATTCCTTTTTCACCCTTGTTCTCCTGTCCCTTCTGCCCTGAAGGATTAGTTGTACACCACCCGGAATCACTTGCTCAAGAGATGGGCAGCAATATCAATTAGGTAAATAAATAAATAAATTAGGGAGGCACTTCAGAGTCACATGAGAAATGATGCTGGAAGTTGCAGAAGAAGAGCAAATAGGAATCGTTTCCCTATTTCTGTCTACTTTATTTTATTTTGATGGCTCAAAGGAAAGAGCTTTTCTGTTTAAGGAAGGCCAATTTACACGGTGGGCAGACCCCACAACTTCTACTGTTTCATACAGTATATGAAATTCAATAAGCATGCAAAGGTCTTTTCATTTCACGCCTACTAAGTAAGCTTCTCATTCATATGGAGTTCTCAGTTGTTTTACAATTTCTGCTAACCATTCTCATTACTGTATTACTAAATCTGAGTTTCAGGATTTTTCTTTATTTTAAAAGTTTTCACACCTGAGAGAGACTAAAGTCAGAAGATGAATGGTAGAATTTATCTAGAACTACAGAAAATGTTCATCATAAATATATGCTGTATATGCACATAAAAAAGGGATGTGGTGGCTCAATGGCTAAGATGCTGAGCTTGTCAATGGAAAGGTCAGCAGTTCGAATCCTTAGTGCCGCATAACAGGATGAGCTCCTGTTACTTGTCCCAGCTTCTGCCAATCTAGCAGTTCGAAAACACATAAAAATGCAAGTAGAAAAAATAGGGACCACCTGTGGTGGGAAGGTAACAGCGTTCCGTGTGCCTTTGGCATTTAGTCATGCTGGCTACATGACCACAGAGATGTGTTCAGACAGCACTGGTTCTTCAGCGTTGAAACCGCCCCCTAGAGTCGGGAACAACTAGCACATATCTGTGAGGGGAACCTTTACCTTTATGCACATAAAAATAAACCTCAGTTTTTAAAAAAATGCAGCTGCTTTTAAACCTATTTTTCATTTCAGAAGCTTTGTGTTAGAAATCCTACTATACAATATATATTATATTTGAACTGATCCAGCATAAGCCATGTTCGGTGCTATATCTGTTTGGAACATACTCTATCATTATATGCTGAATTATCACCATATTGTCTTTAAAGAAGACAATTATTCAACATTATAAAAAAGTCATTCCGGATATGTACTGACTTTGGGAATGAATAAGAATATTGCTTTGTGTGCCATGTTTCAGCAATTTATATCAAAATTAAGCTAAATGGTGCCTTTTGTATACAATATAATATTTTTCTTTTGCATGCATTTTTTAATCCATTGGGAATTGTTATTTCCTGAAATATTTTCCAATTTGGCAGAAAGCAAATTATAATAATGCTTATCCTTAAAGCAGTCACTGAGAAATAATTTATTCAAAGCAATTCTTCTCAGTTAAATTTGCCTCTTCCTTTTTTATACATGTCTTATTATCCACAATGGTTTTAGATGGATTTTTTTAAAGATACATTTGAATGACTGAGCACCTGTAAATGTCCCAAAAATATATTATCATTTTCTTTTTTGTTCTGCACACCAAATGGATTACTTCCAGCAATATAAATTGCAGCTGTGAGGACTCCAGTCAAGATGGGGACCATAACAGAGAGCAAGGTGTTATGTATTTTTTAAAGAAAATATGGTCATAAATCAGAAGAAAAACAAGGTTAAAATACAGAAAAGGGCAGCATGTAGACCCAGATTAACAGCTGAAACTAGCATGTCCAGACATATCATACCTGAGGATATAGAAACAATCCTATCACCTGGTATGCTAACAATGCTGTCAGGAACAGCCAGTGACCTTGAATTACACTGACAAGGAAACTAAAGTTAACTAGCAATTGAACCTAATGACACACCAGAGAGATCTTCATAAATTGAGTTATTACGCAGCTAGTCTAGACAGGAGAAGGTGGGGGAAGAATTGGGCGATTCCATTTTTAAAGATAAGCCAGCAGGACTGTGGTTTATAAATAACTTTTCAAAGCTATTTTGCTTCCTTCTTCAGTTTCAAGCCATAATTATAATCCTCAGTGGTCAGTTACAGAACAATCTCTAACCCAGAGGATAGAAATCACTGAAGCTAAATGTCTAGTGATTTTTTTAAAGGCTTCCTCTCTTTTTGTAGAACTTTTCTCTTAAAGAGAAAAGAAAAGAATTTATATTAGCTATGGGTAAATAATATTTTTGTATTCATTCACTGTACTTTTATACATCAGTTAATTCAGTATAATTTATATAACGTAATCAATACTCTTTTGCCCACCGTTCTATGTGTGTTCCCTTGTAAAATCACTTATTACATTTGTAATTTTATATACAAATAGATGCTACAATTAGTTCACAGGCCAACTCTGTCTTTACTTTGATCTTGGCAAGATTATCACAAGGTCTGATTACATCAGTCATGGTAGCAGGAAAATTCTTGCATTTGCCAGACTTCTATTTTACCCTCTATTTTACCCAGAAAAATTGTGACAGTTTGTAGGCAAAACAGTGCACGAGCCTGATATCATAAAGGAAACATCTAGAAATTTTTTTTCACCTTTTGTCAATTAAGTTCTGAACAAAGAAAACTCAAAGGGAAATCTCATAATAATTTTTGATTTAATTCTTTGGTGGTTGGATAATGGTGGTTTCCAGCCACTATAAAACAGTTCTATCATAATGACTATATCACCATAAATTAGGGATGCTTTAATTGGGATCATAATTATTCCACCTTTCTTGAAGTTTCAATTGTTTTAGCAATAGCAGTTAGACTTATATGCCACTTCATTATGCTAAACGGTTTACAGAGTAAGCGTATTTCCCCCAACAATCTGGGTCCTCATTTTACTGACCTCAGAAGGATGTAAGGTTGAGTCAATCTTGAGCCAGTCAGGACTGAACTCATGGCAGTGGGCAAAATCAACCTGCAATACTGCATTCTAACCACTACAGCACAGTGTGTTATCTACTGCATATCATTACCATGTAATCTCACATTTTATATATATGCATATAGTGATAAGTAGAATTCATCTAATTGATGAAGGAAATTAGTCTGGGGATGTAGTAGGTGGTCATCATAAACATACAATCCTCTAATCCATTTCCTTAAATAACAGCTCATTAATGAAGATGCTACTCATATCAAGCTCATTAAGTAACCTGTATATTAAATGATTGAAATTATACCTCTCTTCCAGCACCACTACCAGTACCACTGCCTGCAATACCCCATCCCAAGAATCAACCATAATTATTTAGAGCACAATGCGCTGTGGAAAGGCCTTCTGCTGCATTGCACAGAACAGCACACTGTTGTTCAGAAACAGTTGCACAGCTGCTCCTTTTATATGTTACCAAATTTAAATATTATTACTCAAATTCTCCTGGTGTAAGAATCAGATCAACCAATCAGCATGCAGGATGTGTACCTCCACACAATACACAGCTGGGATTCGGGAGGTGTGTGCATCAGACTGTGTGCAGCCATCTGCAACCTCCACTTACTCATCAACCCCTTCGAAGTGTAAATACACCTCAATGTTCATGCGTAGTTGCAGACAACTCTAAATCAGCCTTAATTCTTAGCAGATAAAATCTCAAAGAAGAAGAATGTCTGATTTCAAATTTCAGTATCCCTGATAGAAGCAAGACACAATTTTTATCAATTCTGCTACAAAAGTTGGTTGCCATCTTTCGTTGGAAGTGCTGGCTAGATCAGGATTATATTGTTAGGCTACTTTATTCAACTGGGCTTCAGTGGGATTAGAGTCTCATTTGATATTAAATTGCAGTACAACCAAGCCAGATTTTATAGGCTAAAAATGGCACCATGACTACTTCTCAGAAAACATGCATATTTCGTCTTAGCATTTATTCAATGACGAGCTTTCTGAAAAAGCAAAGCACTGTATTATACATAAGCAGCTGCTTTCAAAAAAGAAATAAAGTTTACAATAAAATATTTAGATAACTCCAAAGTCATAATATAAATTTATGTATATATATAAATTAAATACACATACACATGCTGTGGAATCCACTGGCCAAGGAATTTTGGCTGATGGGTCCAGGAAAAGAGAATTTTCTGCTGTGGCTCCTGCCCTTAAGAACACTGTGCCTCTTCACCTAAGATCTGCCCCCACCTTCTTGGCCTTCCAAAAGAACCTGAAAATCTAGCTCTGCATATTGGTTTCAGATCCTCATGTGGGCATCCCATTCTGGAGGTGGTTAGTAGACTACTGTAAATCCCACTTCCATCCCGTTTATATATTTATAAATATTTATATATTTCTCATTTATGTATTGGTCCCTTTTAAATCTAATTTTTGTTCACTTTTAATGTTTTAAATTTTAACTGCTAATGTTTTTAATGTTTTTAACATTATAATTGCTTTATATTGTTGTAAGACGCCCAGAGTTACTGAACAGTAGGATGAGTGGCATATAAATTGAATAAATACATGTTTTTCCCTTAAATTTTCTTATGAATTTAGAAGCTAGTCATACTAATATTACTAGGGCTCCAACCAACCATATACAGTACATATCGGATAGAAGAATAATGCTGGAAGAAGTAAACAAAGTGAGATATAGTGATCCCAGGAACAGCAGGTGCTTGAATGGCAATTTACAGGTCCAAATATAAGTGAGTAAATTCTAAGTTGCTCGCATATTAGGCTGCTATGTCTGGCTCTATAAATGCTAATGAAGCAGACAAACATGAAAGGGGGTTAAAGGGATAGGAAGCAAAAGACACCTAGTTATTTTGTCTATCAAGTGAGAACTTGTTAGAAAATCAACCTTGGAGGAAGAAACTCATGATTCTGAAATTTAACAGACCAGAAAAACAGAGCACAGTCTATTTATACATAGATTTGCAGTCCCACAGTTCCTTTGGAATAAAAAAACCCGAAAATTTTCACTGTCAAAGAATTGACAGGACCAGCCAAAAACTTTTTAAAAATACTCTGTAGGTTGCATTGGATTCTTGTTCAAAAATAGTGATGTGGTAGCATACTAGAGAAAAGCCATATGGATCCTCCTACAATTTATAAAAAGAAGAAAAATTAATTTCTGAATTTAAAAAATCCAATTTTGTTCACAATTCATGAAATAATATCCACACAATGCACACATATTTTTTTGGAATTAAAGGCAAATTATAAGCAACGATGTCAGTCAGCATAATTTTTTTTTACCTATATGACTTATAGATACTGGATTAATTTTTCTAAATGTTTTAATATTTTTATTGTTTTTTTACTGGTTTTACAGCTTTTATTGTTTTATTTTTTTTAAAAAAAATTGTAATATATTTTCTTAACTGTAAGAAAAACCACCCAAAGTTACTGAGATTGGCGGACACAGAAATTGAATAAACAAACAAATGAATTTTTAATAAATCACAATAGCTGCATTCTCACAGTGCACTAAAACCAAACAAATTACATTTTGGATTACCATAATGTATGAAATCAATCACCAAATTAGAATGGAGCTACGACTCCATAGGTTTAAATTTTATCACAGATTTTGCGGTATTAATTGCATACAAATGATGTCAACACCATTTCTTACAAAAGAAGGTAATAATGATTGAACAACAAGTCATTGTTTATAATGTGGTCAGAACTAAACCCTCCCAAGTCCTGCTGTGTTGCTTCATTGTGGTAGTGAAGTGTTCTGGGAGGGATGAGTGAAGAATGTTGGGAATGTAAGCCAAGGGCATATATTCCCAGCAGGTCACTTAAAGTGTGAAGATCATCCCAGCTGCCTAGCTAAAGCAAGCAGGTATCTATACTGGGCAGCACTGATACAGGAAGATGCCAGAGGCAGATGATCACTTTAGTGACAATGGCAAAGACATCAATTCATACTGTGCAGGAAAAGACAATGGTAAACAACTCCTGAATTTTTACCAAAAGAAACACATGGACAGAAAATATAAAATGTTCATCATGGAGAAAATCTATCTATGTGGTCTCTAGGATAAAAAAATGATTTGATGGCATATAAGCAAGCAAGCAGGATTAAACCTTTAATTTATTATCATTTTTCAAACACTGCAGGGGGGAAAGATGAGTCAAGCACATTTCAAGTATCCCTTAGCTGAAATGTATATTCTTTTGTGCAGGCAGATGTTGACCAAACAGCAACTTCCCTGTTTGAGGGAACCCACAGTTCAATTTGAGCCAAGGCACTGGCTGCTTGGCAGTTCTCTCTCCATCTCTTTGTCATAAGGTATCAGCGTAGCCACCATGACACCATTGTTTCGCCCTTATAAGGACAGGGAAGGAAGGAGGGAGGGAGAAGTGCACGGTATGCCAGCTATCATGAGACTACACAAAATCCTCCCACTTTACATTTTCTCTTCATAGATGCCACCAGGTAAGCTCAGCACCATGCAATGTCACAAGAGATTCTTAACATATATTTCCTGTGCCATGTTTTTAATAACTTCCCTTAAAAAAAAACACCCCAAACATAAGGTTTTTTGACTACTGTTAAGTCCAATCTAGAAACCTAATTTAGTCAACAAAAATGACATAAATGAAACTGAAATTTGATAGCAGTCTTCCAAAAAAAATGATGATAAACTTCCTGCTGGCACCTAAACTACTGTTCTCAAACTCCATTCCACAGATTACTACACAAGAACTTGATGGAGTTCCATAAGACTAATAGCAAAAAAAAAAAAAAAAGTTCACTTGAACATACCAGTTTTCTACCACTGAAATTTTGTCTCTTTATTAAGGGTTCCAGGGCATTTTTTTTATAGCAGTTTGAAAAGCCTTGACTTCAACCACACAGACCAAATCTTTTCCCCTGTTTACTATGAAGGTATGGGGTACCTTATGTTTTATAGTTTAGGTACACAAAGTATTTTCAATATCTCCCCAAAACTGTTCTTTTAACAGTAATATTACCAGTAATAATGGATTTGTGTGTGTGTGTGTGTGTGTGTGTGTGTGTGTGTGTGTGTGTGTGTGTGTGTGTGTGTGTTTAGTGAATATTTTCATACTGCAGAGCTGTGAATTATGTATACTCTCTAGCTGTTCTGTCAATAGGATCATGGGCAGTAATGGATCACCCTATGTTATAAGCAGGGGTGGTATTCACTTACCTTTGCTACCGATTCACAAATGTGAAAGCGCGCGCACGCCACTTCCGCACATACGCAGAGCCTTCCGCGCATGCACAGAGCATCAAAAATGGGATGTGATGATGTCCAGGCAGGTGGGTGGAGCCTCCCGCAGCCACCCCTACCAGTTTACCCAAACCGGATAAAACTAGCTGAATACCACCCTGGTTATAAATTAATTTATTCTTACGAATCACCATTGTTTCAAGACAGAAACTTTGGGTAGGACTATTTAAAAGAAAATAAAGATAAATAGAGGAGCATGTTGAACTGTCACTGTAATATAGTCAGAGGGGTAACTGTAGGAGAGCTACAGGGGCTTCTTTAGCTATACAACAGTCTCAATCACAACTGCTGTCTCCCCAGGTAGCTTATTTGTAGCTTAAAAAACTCTCATTAGCATCCCTGGGAAATTTCCACCTCTTGCATAAAGCAACAGCCAAGTGGGCACAGGGAGATGAATTTCAAACAGAATTTGTTCATGCCATAGTTATAGTCCAGCTTGCATACACAGCTTGCATTTATTTTTTTAAAAATCATTTGCAAAGGCACAGCACTCATTGTAAAAACATTACTGTAAGAGACACTAACCCTAGTCTATATTCCTCATTAGCCAAACGCTTACAAATTAAATGTGCTGCCATC
The DNA here is from genome assembly GCF_028640845.1 of Ahaetulla prasina. Taxonomy (NCBI): domain Eukaryota; kingdom Metazoa; phylum Chordata; class Lepidosauria; order Squamata; family Colubridae; genus Ahaetulla; species Ahaetulla prasina. The sequence goes on along the minus strand of NC_080541.1, from coordinate 63,239,817 downwards.
TGTATCGGCTTGCAAAGATTTGTTCTCTTTCTACATTATTTGAAAATACATAGAGTAGGATGGAAAGTTGCAAAACAGATTACAAAAATGTTTGAATTCGAAGTATTTTAAATTTGAGAAAAAGTTTTGAATTCAAAACCCCTGTTTCAATCACTGTGTATGTATGTATGTATGTATGTATGTATGTATGTATGTATGTATGTATGTATGTAATGTATGTATGTATGTATTGGTGCAGAGGTGGGTTTCAGAAGGTTCTGACCAGTTCTGGAGAACCAGTAGCGGAAATTTTGAGTAGTTCGGATAACCGGTAGCAAAAATTCTGACTGGCCCTGCCCCCATCTATTCTCTGCCTCCCAAGTCTCAGCTGATTGGGAGGAAATGGGGATTTTGCAGTAAACTTCCCCTGGAATGGGGTGGGAATGGAAATTTTACAGTGTCCTTCTCCTGCCATACCCATCAAGGCACACCCAGAGAACCAGTAGTAAAAATTTTTGAAACCCACCACTAGTATTGCAGTGGTTAGATTGCAGAACTGCAGGTTAATTCTGCTGCCAACTGCCAGCAGTTTGGCAGTTCAAGTCTCAACAGCTCAGGATTGGCTTATCCTTCCATCCTTCCGAGGTGGGTAAAATGAGGACCTAGATTGTCGGGGGCTGTAGAGGGCTGTAAAACACTGTGAAGCAGTATATAAGTTTAAGTGCTATTGCTATAAGCAGATTTATACAGTTTTGAGGTACAGCCCTGAGCTATATATATATTCTGTTCTATCTATATAGCCATCATCTTATGTATTATAATCCTGGAGATACAAGTAGTCCTCAACTTACAATCATTCATTTAGTGACCACCAAAGTTACAATGGAAGTGATTTGTGACCGTTTTTCACACTTAACAATCATTGCGGTAGGCCCATCATCATGTGATTGAAGTTTGGACACTTGGTAATTGGTTTATATCTATAACAGTTGCAATATCCCGGAGTCATGTGATCATCTTTTGCGACCTTCTAACAAACATTCTTCTAACAAGATCCTGAAGATGAAACTGAAATATTTTGGCCACCTAATGAGAAAGAAGGACTCACTGGAGAAGAGCCTAATGCTGGGAAAGATTGAGGGCAAAAGAAGAAGGGGACGACAGAGAACGAGGTGGCTGGATGGAGTCACTGAAGCAGTAGGCATGAGCTTAGATGGACTCCAGAGGATGGTAGAGGACAGGAAGGCCTGGAGGAATGTTGTCCATCGGGTCATGATGGGTCGGACATGACTTCACAACTAACAACAACAAAACAAGCAAAGTCAATGGGGACTCACTTAACAACTATATTACTACAATGATTCACTTAACAAGTGTGACAAGAAAGGTTGTAAAATGGAACAAAGCTCATTTAACAACTATCTTGCTTAGCCATAGAAATGTTGGGCTCAATTGTGATCATATTACAACAATAATAAAATAAAACCATAAAACCAACATAAACACAGCACCTCACACAAAATATGTAGCTCTGCAGTCCAACAAAGTCAAACAGACAATGTCAACTTGCAAAGCTTTCAAGTTGCCAAAAATGATCGTATTACTTTTGAAGTTTGCCTTGTGGCTCATGAATTAATTAGGGCATCTTTCGGAAACTTCACAGACCACTTTCTTGGGATCCAGCCCAACGCTTGTGGGAAAAACCAGGTCTTCAAGACTTTTTGGAAGGCCAGGAAGATAGGGGCCAGCTGGATCTCATGGGGATGTTCCAAAAGGCTGCGTTTGGTACTGAGAAGGTGCACTCTCTCTATTAGAGAGCAACACTTAAAGAAAGACACCGGCCCTTCTTTGAATCAAATCAGGGAGAGGTGATTTCACAATAAACTGGTCCCATGCCATTTGGATTTTTAAATATGGTAACCAGCACCATGAATTGTATCAGGAATTGGAAGGCAGTACAGCTCACAGAGAAGTGATGTACCCTGGGCAAATCACAGGACATCAAAAAATGTTGCTAGTGCATTCTGCACTGGTTATTTCCAGGCGGTCTTCAAAATCAGGCCCATATAAAGTGCACTGCAGTAAAAGTATATTCTGAGCTTGCAAAACAATTGCTTCCAATATAAAATGGTAGTAATGTCTCTATCGTACAACTTAATTCAGTCAATTCCCTGGTATATTTGAAAATACATAAATAGGTATCTCCTTTTCGTCTCCCTTCACAATCTAAATTTTCGTAATGTGTAGAAGAATGTGGAGCTAATTTGATGAAAAGAATATAAAAGCTAAGGGAGGAAAAACAGATTAATCCTAGAAAAGAAAAAGGAGAAAGCAGAAAACCTGAGGGAACATACATACACACACATACACACTGAATATCTTCACCTTGATTCTATTTGCTATTAGATATAGCCAAGAGAAATTCAGGCAGGCTTTGAAGATTCTTTTATTATATCCTACAAGTATGGCTTCCGTGTAATTCTTGCAGTAGTTATTTCCTGACATAGCCCATCATGAAGAGGTGACATAATCGAACTGCAGCTTGACATTAGAAAATAAGAGCAAACTATTACTTCATTAGAATAATGAAAAAAAATTAAACCAGTTGGAAGAGAAAATTGGTAACCATTGGAAGGCTGTCTAACCGCAACTACCATCTCCTTTCAAAGAAGGTTTTGATTTAAAAAAACTGAATTTAACTCAAATCTGAATTAAACATGATTAGAATAAATGAACAAAAAATTAAAACTCTCAGGAAATTAAAATTTCAAACGTATTAATGTTAATCAACTATATAAAACCTTTTGTTAACTGTCAAAATTCCTTCAGGTCTTACTGCATCTCCTATCTAACACTTTGTAATCATTTACATGGATAATAAAACTGGGTGTCCATGTAAAGACATTGAAAATAAAATCATTCTATTTCAAACATGTTTTAACTGGTCAAAAAATGCCCAGATCTTTATGAATTCAAACAATGGCCATCTTCTACAAACTTTCAGAATATCATTAATAAAACACATTAATAAGCAAAAGGATTTTCCAAGACTGCCTTTTATATTTTTAGGCCATGTCTGCGAACAAAGATAAATTTGAGAGAATTTAGGAAAAGAAAGAAGGCAGTGGATTACAGTAGTTCAACTTAAGCTGTCATTAATAAATGAACAGTCATTTTATTGCATTACCAATTTCCTCTATAGCATCAAAAGGGCAAAGGTTCAAATCTACTTTCTCTCAGCTTTTTGCCATCAGTTCCCAACACTCCATTAACAATATTTGTTCAGGGTCAGTTCACATTAGAAATTGACCCACTATATATTTAAGCACTTCTGCTGTTACTAGTCGAGTCCTTCCCCCTCTAATATTCCCAGAATTCCAATTAAACCCTTAAGTACAGGAAGCGGAGAGAATGGCCTGGTTCCAAGGACCACAATAAATTTCAGAGATGCTTGTGGAGCGTGAAGGATCCAGGTGCCTCTCTTCAGTTCTCCAGTCCAGAACATAAGTATGATCATTAAGTCTATATTGGATTTACTGAGCTTGCAAATTGAATCTTGAAAAAGAGCATCTTCCCCAGTAAGCAAAATCCTTAATGATGGTAAATTGTCACAGAAGGGGTGAATGAGAAAGAATAGTCTTTTTATGATTTATCAGTATGCTTCGAACAGCAAGGAATTAGTTGTAATATTTAATGCTCATGCTGAAACACCGTTTAACATCATCTTACCCAAAATGCCATTTTCCCAAATATATCAGGAGTATAACATTAAGCATTTTCAGCCTGAAGAACCTGCACTGTGTCTCTTTATAATAGAAATAATAAATATTTCTGTTTTGAGGACACATTTTCTCAATAATGACAATCAATTAAGGGGTAGGGTTAAAGCAAGTGGCTTTGCCTCATTCTCCACCAAGAGATTAGTGGAAAATGAGGCAAAAAGAGCCGGGGCTTATCCAGACGTTCTGTTTTACACCCTCTTCCCTTTGCTTCTCTTCTGTCCTGTATCATCAAAAATATTTTATTTTTAGGAGATTCTCTCAAGAAAAATTTGAAGACAAACAAGAACCATCCTTTTCCATTATCATTAACTTGTTATAGAAATATGGGATCAGAATTTCCCCACAAGATCTTTGTGGTATACCATTTATGGCAACAAAATACTGCAATTAAATTAATATGTTTTGTCATGAATTTAAAAATGTGGTATCACTTTAAGACAGATGCTTCTCTAGCATTTATTAAAGAGGGGACATACATAGGGCAAAGTTTACATCTTCTCATGTGTGTTATGTAGGTACAAGATTGACATCATCCTTTTACAATGAAAGAATGTTAAATGAACAGCTGGTACAGAGTTTATGTATCTTCCATATCAGCAGATAATATCAAAGTTCAACTTTTAAATGCCTCCCAAGTAAATTAAAAAATGGAAAAGCAACATGCTTACAAAGACCACATATTTAACATGCTATACAAAGCAAACCACATATTTAACATGGTATAATTATTTTCATCATAGTGCACAGAATTCAGTAACTCCAAATCATTTTAGCACACAAAGTTAGTATTTATTTTGTCAATTTATACGATGAGAACAATAGTTTATCAAATATTGGGTATGCTTATATTTGTTTTAAGCCAAAATAATTTCAGGATATCCCCTACAAACCATGCGCCTGTTCATGTCTATTGCTGGGCTCCAATCTTGTGAATTTTACTACTTCCGGCTGTTGATCAAGAGCAGGTGTGGCAGAGCTAGAACAGAAATCTCTCAAGATTTCAGCATCATTGAGCAAAAAATATGCCAGTCAGGTATGATTTAGGCCACATTAAGCCAATGCTTTATGATACAATATCAATGCTGCTTACTACCAACCATTCGAAGTACTAGTGCACCCTTTTACTAGTTTCTTTAGTGCACCATTTTACTTAGCATCCTTTGCTCTCAGGTTTCCACAGCTTTGTAATCATTACAGAAAAGTAATAAGCAACCTGAACTGAGTTTTAAACAAATCAAGGCAGTTATTTCTATCGTATTATATTAAGAGACACTGTACAACTTTTTTTCTCAAAAGGTATATTATAATGAAATGCATAAGTATCATACGATTCATAACCTAATGATTTCTAGTTTCCAAGCAACTCCAAGAAATACTGTGAAAATGTCATCCCCTAAGAACATATTTCCTTTTCTTTTTGTTCACTCTTCTCCTTACTCTGAATGTACTCTGTACCTCATTTTATCTTATTTTCCTTCTATCTTTTACATAATAGTCAAATACCACCCCCTTACTCTCTCAGCATCTGTCATAGGACAGATCCAAAAAGTACAGTTGAAATGTATAACATTGTAACAATTTAACTATCATACAATTTTAATAAAGACATTATAAACCAGACATCCAAAATGCATCACAATTTTAATGTCACATGTAGATTAGTATGATCTACAATGGCATTTATCAGACACATGGGACTAAACATAAAAGGGAAATGGGGAAGCCAGCAGGAAGTGAAAAGTCAACTGTGATTACCCATGCTCTCTTGTGTTTGTGGGAAGCTTGCAGAGAATGTCAACAATGGGGATGCTAGGAGGGAAAGTCATAAATTGCTTGGGTAAATCTGCCCATCCGTGCAATATCCCCAGCCTCTCTGTGCTTATGCCACACCAGCCACTCACGCACTCCCATGCACCCTTCCCAATCTGTGCCACACCAGCCCTCACCAACTTGTACTACATCTTCACACCTCCTCCCTGATCCCCATGGCAGTGGGAAGATGCTTCTGTGTCTGCTAATTTTTTTGCCCTTCCATGGTCATTCTGTTTCTTTGTTTAGGTAAGGAAATATATCGGAAACAAAGAGACTTTGGGTCATGGGTACTCTAATTCTAATTATTTATTTCTAAGTCTTGAGCGATCAAGCCAATTTCATAGGTTCTCGGGTTCAAATGATATGTAAGGGTAGCCTGGTCACCTTGATAACTTTGGCATAGAAAATAAGAGGATGCTTGTAGGTACATGACAAATTAAAATTTGGTAGTATCTAATAGAAGCTTTTTCATTTTCAGACACAGAACTAAAACACTGGGAGAAAAACCTTTAAAGATAAATTTACCTTAAAAAGTATAGGGTCTATACTAGGATCATCAATATATTACCATATTTATTTATTTATTTATTTATTATATTTGTATACCGCCCTTCTCCCGAAGGACTCAGGGCGGTTCACAGACAAAAAACAACAGAAAACATATAATAGATTAAAAACAGCTAAAGAATAGATAGTTGAATTCAATTGATGCTCTAACTTTGAAAAGTATATGAAAAAAAGTATATGAAAAGCTTTCACAATTTATTGAAATGTATAATAATGTGTATCAGTACAAATTTATCAAAGGACTCCAGTTTACAATATGCTACAAATAATTATAAACAAATAAATAATATGGTACAGATAATTAGGAGCCCCACATAATGCTGTCAATACAGAAAATTTTTCTTAGCAGTTTCTAAGGGACGCTGTCCATGAGGTCGCGATGGGTCGAACATGACTTTGCAACTAACAACAAAAAAAGAAAAGAAAAGAAGAAAAGAAAACTTTAAAGTTTACTAATTTATTTAGTAACAGGTTAAAATTCCTAACTGACTTGGACTTATTTATTTAGAACATACAGTATACATAGTCACCCAATTCAAACAGTATGGTTCCTGATTATCATTATTGTATAAATTCACTGTTGTTCCATATCAATTGTGAACATGAATTATGTATATTCAGATATTCTTGTACCAGAATGTTACATATGCTGCAAATGTGTTCCATGTTCCCTATAAAGGGCACAAGATGCAACTGTTTGTAAAATTACTAATAGATTAAAATTAGGGTGACAGTGGGGTCTATCTATAACATAGGTCAAATAAATTTAATAAATGATTAAAGGATAAATAAAAATGAACATTTAAAATAAAACAATGAATATTCTATCTGCATAAATATCTGCTTCTTCCCTATCAACACAAAGGCTAGCCATCAACCAAATGAAGGTCACATGATGCACCAAAAGGGTTCTGTTTTTAACAGTATCACTTTATTAACAAATTGTCTGAAAAACAATTTAATATTAAGCTGTCAAGCGCAAAGAATTAGAACCAGTTAGTTAGGTTGCAGCAGAGAACATTTATTCAAGCATAGCTTATACACTAGGATCTGGTCAACTAAAGTTCAACACTAAATTGGCACCCAGTTAAGAGTCAATGGAATTCAGGAGGGGTTGGACTTGGAGCACTCGTGGGAACACAGTAACTGAGGATGTGTTTAACTCTGCAGCCCTCCAGCCCTGCCTGTTCTTCTCCTACAGACACACACACATTAAATAAATAAATCACATATCATTCAAAATGTTAATCTAGTCTAACTTTTACAACCATATTTGCTACAATCAGGAAACATCTTCTTTCCACTAATGTATGAAATGAAATGGAATTTTTCAACAGAGTATCATTCTGGCAAGATAATGTTTTTTCTTCAACAAGGAAAATATTAATTGCTGGGCAGAATTATTCTTTAAAATAAGTTGCAGTAGAGATTGTACCGCCATGTCTGTCCAATGTCTTGCCCGGGACAACTGAAACAATATACAGAGCATTTCTTTCAAGATAAACAACTCAAATATAATAAGATGCAGGAGGGGGGGGGGAAAGAGTGCATCATTTGCAATTTCAAGTTTTTCCATTTAACTCTGCACTGATTGAATACACATCCAGGCTGCATATTCATCTTCCGCCAATATAAATTACGGGTTTGTATAGTCTAAGCTTCCAGGATAAACATACAATTTCTGAATCGCTCATATCCTAAATAAATATTTCATGCTTTTCTGAGCCCCTATCTACCCTGTTTACAAAGTTCCATGTCCCCCACTCATAGCCAACATACAGCGTATCCAGGTTCTACTGACTATGTTCTAAGTAGCTTTTACCAACGTCAGTCTCAGAAGCACCGTTTGTGCACAGATGTTTATTCCAAAGATAGATTCTTTGTAGCTATGCTCATCTTTTTAAAGGAAAAGAAATACTGAGTTCTGCATTTTTGCTAGCAAACTCCTTATATGAATGGTCCTTAAATCATATGGGAGAAACGAGACAGAAAACAAATGTCAGAGCAGTCAGAAAACTGGCCATCTCTTAGGTGTGGTTTTTTAAAAACTCATAATACTGCAGAATTAGATAATGCAGCATTGGGACAGTGTCAGAACCAGAACACCAGAAAAGGCTCAGTGGACAGCTCACACTTCCCTGGAGTTTTCTTGTCCTTTCCTGCATACCAACTGTTCACATAAATCCAGACACAGCGAATTATTGTTGCCATTTTCTTTTATTAAAAAAAGTATTCCCTGTTTTTATAGTATAATAGAGTTAAAAATGTCCATCTCTCTGCCAAGAAAGGGATCTTTTTACAGTTTCTTCCCCTCTTCATAAATGTTTATTCATAAGTAAATTTTACCAAGCTCAATGGGCTTAATCTCAAATAAACCAGAATTGGGAACTCAGGCTTCTCTGGGAAGGCATATTTTTTCTGGGTTCATACACTATGCAGGATCACATTTTGTGGTACTACAGTTAAGTTGGTAAACTAACATTGGTTTCATTCATATGTTACATTAAAGCATAAACCATAACTTATCAACTACAATGACTGGATTTATACATCCCATTAGGGCCATGGCCAGACCCTGCGAAGGCTGCAGTATCGATGATATAGGTTCGGAGGCGAAGGAGGAGACTGGAGCTCGACTCTATGAGGGCTATCCCATCTGCACGGTATATGGGAGGGGCAGATATGGCGGAAGCGGGGGCCCGTATCATGTTCGGGGAGTGCGTGCTCGCTGTTTGCAAGCGATCACGCACTCCGGTCCCCCTGACTTTCCTCGTTCCCCGAGTAGCTTGAATCCTCAGAGCCTGGACCTTCGGCTGATGCTATGTAATGCCAGGTCCGTGGTAAATAAAGCCCCCCTCATTTTCGATCTTATACAAGAGGGGACCTGATGGGCATCTCGGAGACCTGGTTGGGCACAGAAAGGGGAGTGCCCCTTGCTGAAATGTGCCCACCGGGCTTCCGTGCATTTCATCTGCCGAGGGTCCAGGGTAGGGGTGGGGTGGGGTGGCGGTTATTATTAAAGAAGGTCTGGAGCTGAGGGGGATCACTGTACCACAGATAGCCAGATGTGAGTCCCTCTTTGTGAAGTGGGGCCAGGGGATGCAGGTGGGCTTGCTGATTACGTACCTGGCTCCTTGCTGCGTGACAGCAGCCCTGCCCAAGCTGCTAGATGTGATAGCCAGGATGGTGGTTGATACCCCCAGACTTATGGTTATGGGGGGATTTCAACCTGCCGTCAGTCAGTGAAACATCAGCGGCAGCTTGAGAGTTCATGGCTTCCATGACGGCCTTGGACCTGACCCAGTTATTAAATTGTCCCACTCATATCAGGAGAAACACCCTGGATTTGATTTTTGTCTCTGGACAGTGGTTGAATGATCTAGAATTAGGGGACTTAGTCATTAAACCCCTGTCATGGACAGATCATTCGCTCCTTCAACTTGACTTTCGAACCGCCAGTCCCCACCGCAGGGAAACGGGGCCGATTCGTTGGTTCCGTCCCAGGTGCCTGATGGACCCAGAGAGGTTTCTGATGGAGCTTGGGCCATTTCCTGAGGATCTAGCTCATGGCTCGACTGAAAAACTAGTTGCCGCCTGGGAAAGGGCGGCGGCTGGGGCTTTGGAGCACGTTGTGCCTTTGCGGCCTCTGACCTGGCGCCGATCTCGACTGGCTCCTTGGTATTCTGAGGAGCTGAGAGAGATGAAGCACCAGAAAAGACGCCTAGAGAATGGGTGGAGAGCCAGTCGTTCTGAATCTGACCGAACACTAGTAAGGTCCTATATTCAGACCTACCTAGTGGCAATAAGAGCGGCAAAACATGATTATTTTTCCGCTCTTATTGCATCGGCAGATAACCGCCCAGCCGCCCTGTTTAGGGGACCTGCTCCCTCCTTCATCAGGGAGCACGGGAGGACCTCTTGCAAGGGCATGCTGAGGATTTTGGGCGATATCTGCATGATAAAATCACTCAGATTCGGGATGGCCTGGACTCGGATTGTGTAGATTCGGGCAGGATGATGGAGGTAGGTCTTAGGGACGTTATCTGGGAAGAGTTCGATACTGTGGCCCCCGAGGACATGGACAAGATACTGGGGAGGCTGAACGCGACCACATGTTTATTGGACCCGTGTCCCTCCTGGCTGGTACTGGCCACCCGGGAGGTTACACAAGGCTGGCTTCAGGGAATTGTCAACGCTTCCTTGACAGAGGGTGTCTTCCCCACCGCCTTGAAAGAGGCAGTAGTGAGGCCCCTCCTCAAGAAGCCCTCTCTGGATCCAGCTGTTCTAGCGAATTATCGTCCCATCTCCAACCTTCGTTTTGTGGCAAAGGTTGTTGAGAGTGTGGTGGTGCGACAGCTTCCCCAGTACCTGGATGAAACTGTCTATCTTGACCCGTTCCAGTCTGGCTTCCAGCCTGGTACAGCACGGAGACGGCATTGGTCGTGTTGGTAGATGATCTCTGGAGGGCTCGGGACAGGGGTTGTTCCTCTGCCCTGGTCCTATTAGATCTCTCAGCGGCTTTTGATACCATCGACCATGGTATCTTGCTGCGACGGCTGGAGAGGTTAGGAGTGGGGGGCACCGTTTATCGGTGGTTCTCCTCCTATCTTTCTGACCGGTCGCAGACGGTGTTGGCAGGAGAGCAGAGATCGGCCGCGAGGCGCCTCATGTGTGGGGTTCCCCAGGGGTCAGTTCTCTCGCCTCTTCTGTTCAACATCTATATGAAGCCACTAGGTGAGATCATCCGTGGTTTTGGGGTGAGATGTCATCTGTACGCTGATGATACACAGCTGTACATTTCCACCCCTAACCACCCCAATGAAGCCGTTGAAGTGATGTCCCGGTGTCTGGAGGCTGTGCGGGTTTGGATGGGGAAAAACAGGCTTCGACTCAACCCTTCCAAGACTGAGTGGCTGTGGATGCCAGCATCCTGGTACAGCCAGCTGACTCCATCGCTGACTGTTGGGGGTGAGTCACTGGCCCGCATGGAGAGGGTTCGCAATCTAGCCGTCCTCCTGGATGTACGGCTGTCTTTAGAAGAGCATATGACGGCTGTCGCCAGGGGAGCTTTCTATCAGGTTCGCCTGATACGCCAGTTGCGTCCCTTCCTAGACCGGGATTCCCTATGCACAGTCACTCACGCCCTCGTCACCTCCCGCCTGGACTACATGGGGCTCCCCTTGAGGAGCACCCGGAGGCTCCAACTGGTCCCGAATGCGGCTGCATGGGTAATAGAGGGAGTAACTCGAAGCTCCCATATAACACCTCTCCTGCGCAAGCTGCACTGGCTTCAGGTGGTCTTCCGGGTGCAATTCAAGGTGCTGGTTACTACCTTTAAAGCGCTCCATGGCATAGGACCAGGTTATTTACGGGACCGCCTGCTGCTACCAATTGCCTCCCATCGACCCGTGCGCTCCCATAGGGAGGGTCTCCTCAGGGTGCCGTCAGTCAAACAATGTCGACTGGTGACCCCCAGGGGGAGGGCCTTCTCTGTGGGGGCTCCTGCCCTCTGGAACGAGCTGCCTCCGGGATTACGACAACTCCCCAACCTCCGGACCTTTCGACGCGAGCTAAAGACATTTTTGTTCCATTGCGCAGGGCTGGCTTAATTTTAGTTTTAATAGGGGTTTTATTAGAGTTTTAGTTTTTCTGGGCCTAATTAAATTAGTTTTTAAAAATGTTTTTAATTTTTGTGATTTTTGTTTTTAACTAGGCTGTGAACCGCCTTGAGTCCTTCGGGAGAAGGGCGGTATATAAGTCCAAATAATAAATAAATAAATAAATAAATAAATAAATAAATCATGACATCATAATTTAATAATTCTATTAAATTTGCATACAAACTTTTCTGAGAATGTCCGTTTCAAATATTATGATTTTCGAAACCTCTGATGAAATTAATTTGACAATCACAGTAAACAACAAAAAACTCTAGAGTACTGTAGTCCCGTCAGGCCTGGAAGCCATCTTTTGCATTGGGCCTTCAGGTTTGCCATATTTACTACTGTGGGAAATTGGGAGGGGGAAATTGTATGGAGCATGGGTGATATATAGTCATAATAACATTCCCTTCTCAGAGAGTCAAGGACCCTGAGGGCTGGAACTGAGAGGCATCTCCAGTTGGGATGGTGCTTGATTGGACCATGTGATAGACATGTGGGTGCTGGGCAGGGGCTTGAACTTTCCTTTGGGTGGGGAAAATCTGGAAGCTTTCAGATTTGAGTTTTCCCAGCTGTGCCAATATGACATCTCTAATAAAATGTAACTTTGAGGAACTTCTGTTGGGGGTGTTACTTGGAACCCTGACAGATCCATTATAAAAAAAATGGTATCAGGATACTCATGTATTTCTTATGAGAAAAATTTACATCGGGAAATAGGGCAGTCAATTTTTTCTTTTGTGGTATAAGAAAATTCTCTAAAACATTTCCCACAAAATGTGATAGAATTTCAATCAGCACTTTCCTCATAAGTTACCTCAGAAAGTTTATCTTTGTCTCTTTAGGACCACACATTCAAGCAATATCATTTAAAAGCAGGCATGTGTGCTTTTAAATAATAGTTTAAGAACTTTTTAACATCTGAACATAATATCCTAAGCCTTCTGAAGTTCCAGAAAAATTGTCTCAAAATTGTTTAGGACTAACAACTCTCATCAGCCAACAGACACATCTGGAGAACACCGGTTTAGGAAAACATACTCTGGAAAAATTATTCTGAAGGATTTAAAGTTGCCTGAATTTTTCATCAGCAATTATTTTCTTTGTCAGTTATACAAGCTGGCCCAACATTAAGGAACAAACAACTTCTGGATTTGAAGTAAGCATAGTCTATATTATTGATGAATTTTAATTGGGTATTCTTAATATTTTTTAAATTTTAAATCTAAATTTTAATAATCAGCCTTTAAAATTTGCTCTTTTTAAATGTTGTTTTAAATTGTATATATTTTGTTTTTATTCTGGCTGTACACCGCCCTGAGTCCTTCGGGAGAAGGGCGGTATAAAAATCTAATAAATAAATAAATAAATAAATAAATAAATATATCAGAGTTTTCAGATAGACTTTCTAGAGTTTTATTATTATATTATCTGAGCATATTTTTGTAAGTCATCCAAAGCTAGTATAGGATTGGGTGGTATAGAAAGTTGTAAGCAAAAGGAAACTTTCACAACATTTTGATCAGTGATCAGCAGAGGAGCTGACACTCGAACTGTCATTCTGCAACTGACAGGAACTGAAACTGAATTTACCAAAGATACCAAAAGCAGACAGTTTGAAAAAATTACCTGTTAACTCATAAACATTTGGAAATTTTCTAGAAACCTATCGCTCTTTCAGTCACAAACAGCCAATCTGTTCTCTTCTCTTTTTTTTTTTTTTTGTCTTCCTTTTTTAGACTGGTCCATAATAGCAGAGCTCTTTGGGATTTGCAGACTATGCTATAATTTGCTGCCATTTTTTTCACTCTGTCATTGCCTCCTCATAATTATAGTCCCCTCAACAGTATCTTTGGATGCTTTAAAGCATTGCCAGCTGGATTTGCACTTATACAAAGTTGTGAAAGGAACACAGGATGTTCCAATCTATTGAGTCATACAGTCAGTCTGCCTAGCTCAGTATTGTCAGTACAGACAAACAGTAGCTTTCCCCCTCTCAGGAAGGAAACTTTTCTAGACTAACCAAGAGATGTTAAAAATTAAACTTGGGACCTTTGACATACAAAGCATGAACTACGACTGAGATACAATCTCTGTCATATGTGTCACAATTTGTGAACAATGAAATTTCTTTTGGGAAAGAATACTGATCTTCTATTAAATGTCACAGTTTTTTTAATTCTTTGCAATTTAAGTGAGAACTGCTTGTATTTCTAAAGTTTAGCCCTCTCTGTTAATTAATCAAAGGGAAACTTAAACAAGATTTAACTGAAAGTATCCAGGTATCTAGAACACTGGGTGTGCTTTTTAACCATAAACTTTCCATCAGAATCAGACAGTATGCTGAGAAGCAAAAGCGGGAAAGTTTACTCATATTATATTCTTCCTTTGTAATTTTCTATGGTGGGATACATAAGAGAAATGATTTTGAATTAAGCATATAATATTTATAAATATAAAAACATTTTGCTCCCAGAAGCACGAAGCTGAAGCCTGAAGATGACAAATGAGACTTCGTCGAAACGTCGCCAGACACTTCCAATTTTACACGGGAGAAAACCCGAATAACCAAAGACCTACATACAAACACCCGCGAAAACCTCAGAAAACAAATGTGTGTGTGTGTGTGTGTTTTCTGAGGTTTTCGCGGGTGTTTGTATGTAGGTCTTTGGTTATTCGGGTTTTCTTTTCTTCAATTTTACACGGGAGAAAACCCGAATAACCAAAGACCGACCGACCGACCGACCGACCTACCTACCTACCTACCTACCTATATACATACATACATACATACATACATACATACATACATACATACATACATACATATATATATATATATATATATATATATATATATATGCATTTTCAGGTCTTTTCCTGTGTAAGGTTGAGAGTATCTTGGTGACGTTTCGACGACGTCTCACTCATCATCTTCAGTCTGGTGTCTTCGGCTTCGTGCTTCTCAAGCAAAGAGTGGTCGGAGCTGCCGTTTCTCTATAAATACTGGTGGGGAGGTGGGGAGTGTTGCTGTGAACGGGTTGGTTGGCTGTGTGGTTGCATCTTGATTGGTAGATGGAGTGGGTATTTGCAGATTGGTCGGCTGTTTTGTAGCATTGTTTGTGGGTGTGGTCCTGTCTTTTGTGTTGTAACGACCTGGTTAATGGGCTGTGTAGAAACATCCTGAGTTTTGGGAATGTGACCTCCTGTAGAGAGACGGCAGCTCCGACCACTCTTTGCTCACACAAGCACGAAGCCGAAAGCACCAGCCTGAAGATGATGAGTGAGACCTCACTGAAACGTCGCCAAAATACTCTCAACCTTACACGGAAAAAGACCCAAATACGCCAAGACCTACACACACACACACACACACACACACACACACACACACATATATATATATATATATATTCTTAAATGCACAATCACATCACCACCTGCACAGATCAACTCCGTAGCCAAGACTCTCATCTCCAGGACCAAATGCCTATCTGATAAAGACCACCTGGAAAACTGAATTACACACTCTCACAAACGTCCTAATCTCGAACGGATTCCAAAGAAGCAAATTACCAACCTAATCCAAAGGGACACCCAGCCCAAGAACCAAGACACAGAACAAAACAATGGCATCACCCTCCTCCCGTACATCAAAGGCACTACAGGTAAAATCAGCAAAATTCTCCACAAACACAACATCAAGACAGCCTTCTGCACAGACCAAAAAATAGCCAACATCTTAAGAAACCCCAAAGACAAGATCCAGCTAGAAAACCAAGGAGTCTATGAAATACCATGCAAAATCTGCCCAGCCACATACATTGGACAAACTAATAGAGAATAAATGCACACATCACAGAACATAAGAACGCAGTCAGAAAAGAAGAAAGAACTTCCTCCCTTTTCCAGCACCTTAAAGCAACAGGACATGACACTGATTTTGAATGAACCAAATTAATCTCCAAAACTGAACACTACCACAGGAGAATAATTATGGAAGCCATCGAAATAGAGAAACACCCCCACAACATGAATAAACGTGATGATACCTCCTGCTTACCAGACATCTGGAAATTAGCCCTAGTCAAGAAACGAGTCCCAGCCATAAAAATTGACACCAGACCCAGTATAATACTTGATGCCACCACCAGTCATCCTCACCAGATTCAAACCCAAACTCATCCCATAGACGAAATACAACCACCATCCAGAAGCCAGACCATGATGGCATCACCAGCTGCTACACCCCCCTCCGATCCCACGCAAAGCAAACTGACACATGCCATAAACACATAACACGACCTCGAACTCGGAACCAGACGAGGACCCAAGTTGCTACATCCCACACAGGTTGTTACGAAACAGCTGACCAATCTGCAAACATCAACTCCATCAACCAATCAAGATGTAACAACACAGCTTCAAACATCAACTCCATTAACCAATCAAGATGTAACAACACAGCCAACCAATCAGCTTACAGCAACTAAGCCAGCATTCCACAACCCCCCCACCAGTATTTATAGAGAAAGAGCAGTTATAACCACGCTTTGCTCGCATAAGCACGAAGCCAAAAGCTCCAGCCTGAAGATGACAAGTGAGATCTCGTCGAAACATCGCCTAGATACTTTCAACCTTACACGGGAAAAGACCCGAATATGCCAAAACCTACACACACACACACACACACACACACACACACACACACACACACACGAAGACTAAATATTCTATAATAAAATTAAACATTCCTCAGTGATTAATCATTTAATCTTTTTTGAAAATTAAACCATTCAAAACTGCAATAGACCTTTTCTATGTATAACACCTGTTATTTCGGATCATTAGCCATACTGAATAGAGCTGGTGAGAGTTACAATCCAAACTGCCTGGTGAGCATTATGCTACCTCCCGCAAACTATTTAGATCAGGGTGAGCAATTATTTCATTATTCTTTCTTTGGCCTTCTAACTAAAGCTTTAAAAATACTGTGCTTCTAAAATAAGGATACAAACTATTGTGACAGTCTTCATAGTGAAGCAACATTAAAGTTCATAAAAATACTCTAATGTAGTTTTAAAATGCATTGTGGTCTTCTGAAGACCACAACTTCACTAGTTAAAGGGTTACATTTGTAATTCTATTTTCTTAATTTTGAAATTTTCTCTATGTATCTGAAGTGAAGTTCAGAATATCTAGTAACAACCCTTAGCACAAAATATTACATAACCTTATGTTATGTTACACAAAATAGAAGTGATCTATGGCAGAAATAATTTGAATGTACGACATAACAAAGGCATAATCTTACCTACTTGTTTTAAAATTTCCTCAATTTTAATATTTAGTCAAGAGACTACATCACAATTTACAAAGTTTAAGAACCATCCTAAATATAAAACTATATTGAGGAAGCATATAAAAGCAAATTAGATTATATTGCTTCTCAACATGGCATCATCTTGACTTACTTTGGAAATTAAGCAGGGTCATTTGTATTTAGTACTTGGAAAGGGGGACATGAAAAGCAGCCTCCCCAAAGATTTCATTACTTTTGGCAATTGGGTATCCCCTGGGCAACAGTCTTGTCACTGGCCAATCCTTTCAATCAAGAAGCACCCTTCCATTAGCTTTGTAGGTGCTTCTGACCAAATACAGATAGACAGTACTTGGAAAGTGGGATTGCTTAACATTTCTAAAACAATTGGCTAGGCTGAAAGGACAATACAAGATCCAGTAAAAAGGCATGGCAAACCACTTCCATAACCCTGCCAAAGAAACTTCATGGATGTGGTTTCGATTCCATTTTTTTCAGGAACTTGACTCAAGACATCTTTATTTTCTAATCTTCATATGTGTTCCAAATCATTTGTCATTTCATATCTAGGCCGGGGTGTTGTTGTTTTTTTTATAAGAAGGAAAGTACAGGTAGTCCTCAACTTACAAGCTTTTATGGTGACCATTCAAAGTTACAATGGCACTGAAAAAAGGGACATTACCAGTTTTTATACCTACAACCGTTGCAGCATCCCCATGGACATGGAAACAAAATTAGATCCTTGGCAACTGCCATGTATTTATGAGAGCTACAGTGTCCCAAGATCATGTGGTCACCTTTTGTAATCTTCTAAAAAGTCAGCGGGGAAGCCAGATTCACTTAACAACTGTGTCACTCAACAACTGTGGCAAGAAAGGTTGGGAAAAATGAAAAAATGCACTTAATTGTCTTGCTTAGCAATCAACATTTTGGGCTCAATTGTGGTAGTAAGTCGAGGACTATCAATAGCACAGAAACAGACTTTGGGGAATATATATTTTACTTAACAATCAGAAATGTCTCTAATCATACACATTGCTTTATAGATTCTGAATATGGAAAAAATATTTTGATCTATTCAACAATTTTCAGTCATTTTCTTTAAGATCCATTTCAGGTGGTTTCTATCTGACACAGCATAATCTTAGCTATTATCAACTCTCACTGATAATTTTGATTTTTTGCAAAAAATTGGCATAAGCATATATGCCATCTATAAGCTCTCTGTACATATTTCAGAAGGTTTTCTTTTCCTAATCACCTAGGTCAGAAACAGATTGCAGCCCTGAAGGAAGCATATAAAGATTGGAAATGTCTTATAGAAGACATTTGTGGCTGAGATCTTATAACAATCCCTGACATAAGCATTATAACAGACATTCCAAAATTTCAGTGGGATAGTTTAGAATGAGTTGGATTAATGTCCGCTTTGTTATTTTTAATTGCTAGGATTCAGATTCATTTAAAAAGCTTTAGTCAGTATTGAAATCAATGTCTCATCAGCTTCAGTGGAATTTAACACAGTAATCCAATAGTCTGCATTGGACCCTTAGAAAATCAGATCACTCAGTTAACTCCACAAGATGACAAACTCAACCGACCTACCACCTCTAATTTCTGCCAACAGAAACAGCTAAATTATTAAACTATACAATAGTGCTAGAAGAATGTGTCTAAATTTCCTTTGGTAGATTACTATGGTATCTACTAGAATTTCACTAAATCAAGCTGTGAAAAAACGAATGCAACTCTGAAAGATATTTATTTCTTTTTATTGTAGGGTTCCAAAAACCTTGAAACAAAAAAACAGAAACAAACCACATCCAACTCAATGATTTAAATTGCCAAATTCACCCACATATGAAAAAAAATTGGTCTGACTAGAGTTACATTGTATGACCACTACGTTTTTCCAAATAACCTCTGTTGGAGTCTGAAGAGTCACCACTTAGTGTTGCTCATGATTTCCCAAGCTATTCTCACCAAAAAGTAAAGGTTAAAAGCTGTAACTGACAAAGTTTGAGAGGCTCCTTGATGAGACGTAACTTGCACTATTCCAGTTTTTCAACAGCAGGCATATTAAATTTAACAAAATTGATATAAAAGTTATGAATTTTATCTTTTAAATCAAAAACAGCATGCAGCTATACAAGGTCATCTAGCATTTGATATTTGAAAAACAAATTCACCATGTAATATTCTGGAAATCTATATAAAACTTTGTATCCTCTATCATGTTTCATGCAAAAATGCATCAGAAGATTATATTTCAGTACAAACAAAATCCTTACCTGTGAAAGCATTTGTGGCCTGAAAACCAGCTTCCTGCATACTGCTCTTCCACTAAAGCTTGTGACTCCAATCTTAACCTTTACTTTCCAGAGGCAGTTTATGCAGTTGGAGGGATCAAGTTACTTCCATCTTCACACGTGAGTGTCCATTTTTTTATCCCAATCCAGCATTTAACATCTCTCAGTTCCCACTTGTTCTCAGGTCCGTTAAGACCTGGGGAAAATAGGATGTGTCACAAATTCAAATGGCAAGTGCAGGTGAAGTGCCTCAACCGTCCTGACAAAGAATTATAGCCATTGTATTTGTGAAGAAGATAGCAGCCATTCCATGCATAAAAAGAAGTTCAACATTTAGTCTAAGTCTCTGCTTGGAGGACATCATAGGGTACTGTCGCTTGTTTGTGTGCTCATTTTGCTTAAAGTCAGACAGAGATATTCTTCACTCCTTTTCTGGTGATCACTTTGAGCTTTACCATTCACTTGTGCAGGCTAAGAAATTGAAAAGAAAGATGTTTTAAGATGATTTATGGCAAGTTCTACAACATTCAAGGAATGAAAGCACTTGCATGCACGTACAAACACACACACACACACACACACACACACACACACATTTAGCAGGAACTGATTATACACATTAAAAGGGATTTGTTAGAATTTTGTTGAGATCTAAGTATGATTGCATATGCCTTTGAAATGCAAAGACAGTCTTGAATGATGTCAATAATGCATTTTAGAACATGATATGATTTACATTTCAAAAGCCGTATTTAGTAAAATGGGGCAGCTGCACAATAACAAAATTGCAGTTAATAGGAAAAAGTAAAAAAATCAAGACCTTCAGTTCTAAGATGTAATTATCATTTTATCAGATCTTATTCTCACTTTATGAAAGCATTAAAAACAGGAAGTTGGATATGACATTGTGCTTTCAATTTTTACCTTTTGAGATAAAACCTTAGACTAGGTACATATAACATAGCTGAAAATTCAAATATTTTCCTAAAAGATAAGTTCAAAGCCAACTATCAAAAACAATATTACTAAAGATATTCACTATGAATATTTTTGCCAACCAATATTTTTTTTAAAAAATGTGGATATGACAGAATGGATAACATCACCATCATCTTGTGTTACAATATTTACTATTTTATATTACATCTCAGCTTAACAACTGCAATGTACTCTGTATGGGCTACCCTTCAAGACCACTTGAAAGCTTCAACTGTCCAGAATTTAGTTGCATGGACAATGAGGTGCATATCTTGGTAGTCCTACATGACACCTTTGCAAGGTATTGTGCCTGGTCATTTGAGGGACACCTTATTTTCCACAGAATCAGCCCATTTCACTTGAATAACAGAGTAACTGAAGGGACCTTGGAGATCAGATCTTCCTAGTCCAACCCCCTGCTCAAGCAGGAGACCCTATACCATTTCAGACTAATTTTCGAAGACTAATCTCTTTTTAAAAACCTCCAGTATCGAAGCACCAACAACCTCTGGAAGCATTCCACTGATTAATTGTTCTAAATGTTGGGAAATTTCTCCTTAGTTCTAAATTGATTCTCTTCTTGATTAATTTCTATCCATTAAACAATGCCCTCAGGTGCTTTGGAGAATGGGTTGACCCCTCTCCTGTTTATGGTAGCCCCTTAATTATTGAGAGGTAGTCCAGACAGGCTGCATGCCCACATCAACTAATTGTACTTTATTATAAGATTATATTAACAGGATAAATTTGAAAGTACATTTCTCCCTCATCACCTTTATAGCCCAAGAAACTAAGAAGAATTCCTTCTGAGAAGTTTGCCACACTCACATTCCTTTTGAGGGCTAAGGTGCCTCTTGACTGTTCCCCTGGCTGTGACTCTTCCCCTTGTCTCCCAAGTTCACTACCAGATACCATTACAGTCCAATTGGTTCAATCCAAGAAAGATGGCACACTCTTTCATATATCAATGTCATCGATCAGAATCCCAGAAGCATGTCTTCTCTCTAACAGCCCTGTATATGGAATGAGAGTCTCCCAAAATATACCACTTCCACCTTTCTGATATTTCAGAAAACCTGTTCTTAAGCTATGAATTTGAGGTAGCTGGGGTCCCTCCTAGATTGTGCATGGGTGCAATTAACCAGATAAGCTGCTGATTTTTGTTCTTTATTCTTTTAAATTTTCATAATTATTGTTTTCTGATTTTTGGTTGTTGGTTTAATTGTGCACTACTCAAACCCAGTTGGAGTCAGGCTATGCCCAAATTGAACAAGTTAAATATTAATTTTTAAATTATATAACATTATAGGTAGGTTATTAATATCCAGTAACAATAAACAAGCAATATATGGGGTGAACCATTTGGTCAAATCTGCCTGGATTCAATACAGAAAGCAAGAGCAATGGATCTAGTTAAGCAAAATAAAGGAAAATCGCTTAAAGTGGCCATGCATGCATAATCACTAGGAAACAGAAGTAGCTTTCAAAGCAATCATGTCAGACTAGAGAAAAAATGCATTGTGCAAACTTTGTACATTCCAAAACATATCTTTCTAAGGATTTACATAGCTTTATTTCATATGACTGGTAAATAATGGTGGTTATCAAAGTTTCCTCAACCTTCTGCACTGGTGGCTTCTTAGGACTAAAATTCTCAAGATTTGTAACCTCACTGGAGAAGATCAATTTTTGGACAGCTCTGAATATTTTGGTGCTTCTATGGACAATCTACCTAGTAAATATAAGCGTACTTTCCATCTGACATGCAATTCTTCTCTTGAGCTACTATTTTTATTTTAAGTGTATCACATTTCCTCAGCACTTATAACATAATAGTTTGAAAGTGAGAAAATAAAAGTCTTCCTCTCAACAGTAAATTCACTTGCTATTATAACTGCTGTGAAAAGTGTATTGATTTGCAGATGTACTGCCAAGATGCTTTAGAACATTTTAGGAATCAGAACTCGGAAGCATACTTTGGTTTTATAAACACTGACCAAAAAATAAATAATCCTCAGCCAACAACACCCAGGAACGCCATTTATTTTTTTAAAAAATTGACAGGGTCATAAGAACCTCTAGACTGAAACAGTGTCACTATCAGAAACAACAAACAAGAATGCTGATGTGCCACTATGTGATCCAACCTAGCAAAAATTGCTGATTGTTGGAAGGGAAGGGAACCATCTTTAGCCTGAAACCAAATGTAAAGGAATAATTTTCCTCCAGCCCTTTCTTCAGATTCCGATTGAAGTCAGAATCTTAACTTGAAAGTGTCGAGAGAAAAGTAAAGAGACATGCCAGTATAAAATCTTGCTTCCTGGAGGAGAAAGTGAACTTTATACAGTATGAGGTTTTGTAATATTTTAATAGCAGGTAAAACAATATTTTAATCCCCAGGGGCTCAACTAAAATGAATTTGCTAAATTCAGAACACAAAAAAATGCAAAGCAGATTCGCATTCCAGGTTGAGGCAGGAAGAGGGGTGGGGGGCAGAATAATTTAAGGCCCTTGATATTTAAAACATTATTGAGGATAAACTCTCAAAGAAATCTAAAACACACAATCACACTAATTTCTGGCACTGCCAATCCACATTTAAAGATTCAAGAAATACTGCAACTACTGTTTTATTATATGATGATTGGGAAGGATGGCTGTATCATTTGAACACAATTGGGAACAGTGGTGGGTTGTTACGAGTTCACCCTGGATCGGGCGAACTGGTAGCAGCAGCAGTGGGAGGCTCCGCCCACCCACCTGGACGTTGCACGTGCACGCAAGTGCGCACACCCACAAACAAAACGGTAGCAACTGGTTTTGAAACCCGCCCCTCATTTGGAAGACTGTTTGTCTGAAAACAAACTAGCATTCAAGCCATGAAATCAGGGACTAGAGAAGCCTTAAGAGTGTGAGTGTGTGTGTGTGTGTGAGAGAGGGGTGGGGGGAGGAGGGAGGGAGGGAGAAGGCATGTGCGTAGACATCATTTTTTACTTATTTTTATTAAACCCATGCTTCATTTGCAACAATGATTATTATCTCCAAGGTGGGACAGCAAATATTCAGTAGATGAACTACTTAATTTGGTAAGTGCAGTTTTACTGTTGATCTTTAGAAATGATACTGGTCAAACTTTAGTTCCACTTTTTAAAAAATCCTGTAGAAATCTGTCTTCTTGGAAAGATATATCAGTCAGTAATGTTAAAATTGTGTCTGCCATAACCAACAGCTATTCAAGAGCCAAATGAATGTAGAGCAGCAAAAAAATTTTTAAAAAAAATCCAAGACTCTTATACATGTTACTAGGAAAAGCAGAATGGTCTTCTTATCCAAAGCAAACCATGCTGCACAAATGAATCTGATTTATTTACAATGTCTTAGTAGTCAACATCTTCTGTCTGGCTGCTAAATAAAGAAGTGCAAATGGAACATTACCCAGACAAGCAAACAGTGTCTCAAAACCTGCAGACACAATCAGCTGCAGGGTGCTCATAACACTAATGTTTACAAAACTGAGTTAGATTATACTTTCTTTTTCCTTTAATAAGTGAGTACTGGCAGCTTTGAAAAACAAGATTGATACGTGAAGAGTCTTCATGTCCAATCACATGCTACATCTATGTTATAAAAGAGAAATGATGGTAAGATTATAATATTAATAATACATGTATTTTATTAAAAATGTCTAATACTGTACTGTAATAAGCCTCAGGAAATACCATAGAAAATTAAACAAGAGTTTTCTGTCAGCAGCTCAGCTCATATTTATCTTAGCTCCACATCTCCTGAAGAATACAAAAGTTCTGAAAGATTTTTATCTTTCCCTCCAAATTGCTGTGAATTACAAGAAAAAAGGCACTAAAATATATACACAATTCAGATACTTGTCAAAAGAAATGGAATGTGTCGCCATAGGTTATATCTGCAGGTCAGTGTGAATGGAGAACATTTTAAGAACAAAAACTGTAGTCTATACATACATTTCTACCAGAACCCCAGACAAAACTCTGCTCCCTCCATTTAACTCAGTTATGTAACACACACCAAAAAAATGCACTAACTATATACTGCCAAATAGTTACCATACTGAGAGTTGAAAGTAACTTTTCAATCATTGTGGTAATAATACACCCATCATATGAAGTTAAGCAAAGGAAGTAATAAATCAATTACATTTGTTGGAGAATGGCTGAAATAATACTCTAGCCTGTAATATTTCCAAAATCTACATACTCTGAGTAAAATGGTACCAATATATGCATCTTTCAAGTTCTTCTAAATTCAACAAGCCAAGGATAACATTTATTTGCTGCCCTACAATGCATGTCCACACTAATTCTATTATTATTGACTCAGATCATTCAAAATAAAGTGTACCAATAGAAGGGAATATTTGTAGCTCGGGGTTGAAATGAAGGGTCTTTGGTCTCTCTGAGCTTTGTGCAGATAACATCATCACTGCCAGACTAAAAAGGACTCCTCAAAGTGTGTTCATCATGCATATTTCAAGAAGCCCTGAAGGAACAGCACAGCTAGCAACAGTTTGCAGCAATCTCAGAAAGAGAAGATTGTCATCTGCTTAGATGAAGATTCGGCGGGCAAACCAGTAAGTCAATCATTTGCCTATTGGATGCCTTCTCTCATTCCTTTTCACTGAAATAGATCAGATCCTGGAATCCTTGACTGCTCATTAATTTCCAATATGTGAGCTTCCCAATCTGAGTCAGGGCTGTTTTCACTCATCTAGCCTCACCGGATCACTGTTGTCTTAAGGCCAATAAACTCTGCATGCTGGGAGGGAAGGGGGAATAGCTGCCATAACACCATCTTTTTAAAATATTGCTTTATTTGATTATCATAAAACCCAAATAGTACATTATATTATTTGGGTGCACTGGTATTTATACAATGTTGACTCTGATATTTAGAAAACTTGCAATTTTGTAAAACATTAAATTTAACTCTGGCTCCCATTCCATATAAATTTACTAACACTAAATTATTAGAGAAAAATGTAAAATGTGCACAGAGAAGAGGTCAACTTTCCTTAGGGGGAAAAGTAGGCTCTGCAATTTTGAAGAATGGATCTAGGAAAACAGGCAACATCTTGGGAGGGATCACTGAGAAAATTACCAAAATGGCTCAAGACTTCCACGGCCAGATGTAACAGAATGCGGGAATGATCTTACGAGGCAGGAGGAACAGTCATAACCTAGACAACAGTCTGATAAATGAAACCTGAGTCCAAGGAGGGCTTGGGGTAGAGAAAATGTCTCAAAAGTTTCTTAGTTTTCAGAAGAATAAAAATAAGGGAGAGGGGGAGCTCAGATTTGTAATATTCTGGTATTGTAACGTTACAATAAAAGTAGTGCTACTACTAATGGCTGTTGCTTCTTTTCAGGACTACCTCAAAGGACAGACACCATGGCAGGAAAAGAAGGAAGGTTGTTCCACTGTTCCCCAGGTTCACAATAATTTATAGATTCCCAGTTGGTAGCAGCAGCAAATAATCAATTTGCATAATTATGATTTCTGCACCAACTGCAATCATTCCACAAATGGTCAGATTTATAAAATTACCTATGTTGTTTAACTACTGTAGTAGACTCTATGTGGGCTGCCCAGAATAAATGTCTGCAAGGTTTAATTACCGTATATACTCGAATATAAGCCGATCCGAGTATAAGCCGAGGTCCCCAATTTTACCCCAAAAACTGGGGTAAACTGGGGACTCGAGTATAAGCCGAGGGTGGGAAATGAGGCACCTACCGGTTGGGGAAACCCTCCCTCCCTCAGCTGAGAAGGCTGGCGGCTCCCCCGCCCCGCCCTCTCACTGCACCGGCAGGGCTTCCGTCCGGTAAAATGTGAAAAAAACAAAAAAAAAAACTCGAGTATAAGCCGTATATACTCGAGTATAAGCCGAGGGGCTTAAAAAAAAAAAAAAACTCGAGTATAAGCCGTATAGACCCGAGTATAAGCCGAGGGGACGTTTTTCAGCACAAAAAACGTGCTGAAAAACTCGGCTTATACTCGAGTATATACGGTATATAAAATGCAGCAACTAGGCTGCTTACTGATGGACAACATTTGGTCTATTTTACTTCTAGTCTGGAAGATCCTCATTGATAGACAATTATTTTTCATGCATAGTTTAAAATATTAATTGTGAGCATTAAGGACTTAAAAAGCTTGAGGCCTGGCTGAGAGACTTCATATGACCATGACTAGACATTGAAGGTAATAGGAGAAGCTCTCCTAAAGAAGCTTCTAAAGTCTGGATATTAAACCCAAAGTAAAAGACTTTCTCAAGAGTTGTACTTGCCTATGTTCTTTCTGCATTCAAAACTTCCTCTTTAATCATTCCTTTTCCATTTGAATTAGTTATTTATTTCCATTGCTCTTCTCAGTTTTTTTTCATATTTATTTATTTTATTGAAGAAAGCATTGAGTGCTCTCAGAGAAGATGGAAGAATAGATGATAATATCAAAATGAAAATAACATTTCATGAAATATATCTTATATGGTAGGTTAGCGTAAACAACTTATGATTTGTCAAAATTGATTTTGTTGCCTAACATAACCCAAATTAACAGTCTTAACAGCATGTTTTGTTCCTATTTACTCTCACAGAAGGTCAAATAGTTTTTGCAAAGAGGTTTGTTTGTTTGTTTGTTGGCAAAGCTCTTAGAGGTACTGACTGAGAACTATGACAAAACTGTATTTTTCTATAATAATATACTATTTTTGACCCCTTAAAATGAAAAATGATACTGAATATTTGTAATGGGAAAATTTGGGATTGTGTCACTTTTTAAAGTAACATTTTGTCATTGGAAAACTCCTTTTTCAATAGCTGAAACGAAGGATTGTCAGGTATGAATGAGAACAGTGCTCAGTCTCCTTGCAATTTTTCCTGTACACAGCCCTAGTGTGTTGAGATATAAAAAAAATAAATAACATTTTGAATAAATGAATTCTGCAACAAAAAAGTCTAATTTTTCAGAAGAAATGTTTGTTCTTTTTTCTTTCCTTAAACTTTATCAAACATTATTCCTCATTAATTATTTTTGTCCTTTACCTTTATAATTATTTCTCATTTTACTGCAACCATCCTTTCCCCAACATAATTATTTGCTATGGCTGGTGCAAGTGAGGAGACTCTGTCTACAGGTAAAAAAGGTAAAGGTTCCCCAGCACATACGTGCTAGTTGTTTCCAGCTCTAGGGGCAGTGCTCATCTTCGTTTCTAAGTCAAAGAACCAGCGCTGTCCAAAGACCTCTTCATGGTCATGTGGCCGGCATGACTCAATGCCGAAGGCGCATGGAGCACTGTTACCTTCCCACCAAAGTGGTCCTATTTTTCTATTTGCATTTTTTTTTATTAAAAAAGTTTTACAAAAAATTTTACCACTTAATTCCCCACCACCCTCCTCCCTCTCCCTTTTCCCCCAACCTTCCCTCCACACACACCCAGGACTTCCCAGAGCAGAATATAGGTTATTGCATCTATCAATCGTAAGCTAAATTACACCAATAAACCATAATCCATAATCTCTCCTCTCCCTTTAAAACCTTAACTCCCCTTTCCCTTATAAACAAATACATTAATACGATACAATTCTTACAATCACTCTTAAACTATTTAACACTTCAATCTAAAATTTGGCTTAAATGTAGTCGATCCAATTTTTCATTCCAGTGTATATCTTCCTTGTAGATTCTTTGAATGCATTAAAGTTTCTGTTTTCTCTCTTAAGTCCATTAAGATCCAATCTTCAAATCCATTAAGTCCATTAAAATTAGTCCAATCTTCAAATATGAGCAGTGCTACATCTTCCAATATATCAGTAACAAAAGTCCAACTACCAATATTGGATTTAAAGTCAATTTAGTCCAAATAATGTCTTTTGTGATCCACCAAATTTATAATTCTGTCATACTTGTTAACAAATAATATTTTTCAATCCTCTCTTATTCTATTTTTCTCATTACCTTATTTAATCAAGTTTTATCCTAAACAATTTTTATAAATTCAAACAATACCATTTAATTTTAATCCAGATTCTTCCCCATACTTCCATCACTTTATGTCAAACCTTAAAATTATTAATTCAAACAATACCATTTACATTTAATCCTAATTATTCCCCCTATTTCCATCACTATAAATTACCAGGTATTTTATAACCATTTTTCATACATTCCCTAATAAAATATTTCTTTCTATTTTTATAAAGACTCTCCCAAATCAAATAATACAATTATGAACAATTCAACCATATATAAACCAATAGCCTCACATTACAAGTTCAAAGAAATACATATAGATTTTTAACAATTATCCAATAACTATCCTTACAAAAACCATATATAACTTAACCTTTCTTCTTATATTATATTCAATTTCAATTATAATTTATCCTTTCCCATAAGAGAAAACTCTTTTGACGTAACGCCGTTTTTTATTTCCTCTCTGTACCTTTTTAGTAGTTACCCACCCCATTTGTTCCTCTACTTTGCCTATTTTTCCTACTATATCTTCTTCAGCAATTGCTTTAGCTTGTATTTGTTCTACTTCCTTCTCCCACCCTTTTGCCTTCTCATCTCCTATTCTCTTTTTTTTTTTTTTTTTTTTTTTTTTATTCAAAAAGTTTTTATTAGTCAAAAAAGGTTTATACAAATACATATCAGGTATGGTAAATTTTCATTTTTCTTATCTAAAATAAGAATTTTACTCAAATTTTTTAACACATACAACAGCCATAAGGCAAGCAGGTGACACGAAGTAGCTAAGTTTGCAAATTTTAAATACGTAATAAAGAAGAGTCAAGAATAAACAGAATATCGTACAAAAGAGAATAAGGAAAACCAACACAATCCCAAATATCTTTATCACTTCCTAGTTTTGGATCTCAGAACTCTGGGTTCAGCCTGACCCAACTCCAGGGCGGCAACAGCGGCAGCCGCTTCAGCCCCATGATCTATAACCTCCCTTCTTCAATTCCTGGGTCATCTGATTCCAGGAAGGCTTTGTGTTCCTCCACATAGGCCGTAGCCTCCATAATTGTACTGATTTTTTCGTAATGCCCTCCCGGAAAATCATCAATCCCTCTGGCATCAGCCATCTGAAGCCCACTCCTTCTGGTACAATTTGCTTGACAAAAAATAATATTTCTTTCTTTTTTCACGTACCTGTCTGGGAATCTGCCTCAGAATGGCTATCTCCCTGCCCCTGTAAATCAGTGCCCCACTCCTATGTTTTCTAAGAATTTCATCTCTCGTCTCTCTTCTCACAAATTTGACATGAACCTCTCTGGGAACTGCATGCGTGCATATTGCGAATTAACTCTATAAACTCGATCCACATCCCAATTCATGAAATCAACACCTCTCCCAAGAAATTCTCCCAACAATTTAGTCACAACATCTCTCAAGTCTTCTTGGTCCACTTCTTCCAAATTTTGAAACCTAAGGAAATAAGACATTTTATCCATCTGTAGTCCAAGCACAGCATTGCCTGTCGTCTCCTCTCTTTTCTGCACTGCCCGCATCTCACCCTCCAAACCTTCCACTTTCTGCTTGTTTTCTGCTGAAACTTGTTGAGTATCCTTTAAATCCTTTTGGATAGTCACAATTTCTGCTCTTATTTCATCCAATTTCTTGTCCATATTAGATAACTTTTCCAAAATTCTCCATCTCTCCAGCAGTTGGTCTCTGACCTTTTGCCATTAAGGAAAAAAATACAAAATCCTCAGGCAGGCACGGTATCCTTGTAATTTCCTCCGGATCCACCAGGGGCACTCACAGGAGCAACGAGTCCAGAGTACAGTTAGTCAACCAGGAAGTCAAGGAAGTGATGTCATCAAAATTCTCATAGTGAAGGCGGAAGCTGGACGCCACCACTGTTCCCCAGAAGGAGGGGCCTCAAACCTTCCCTCCTAAATTTCTCCATCACCTCTTCTCCAGAGCTCCACAAAACCGGTAATCTTCTTATTTTAAGTTCTCCTCTCCAGAATAACTCGTGCTCCTTCCAACCGCAGGGGAGAAAACCCCCGCACTCCGGAGCACTCCACTCACGTTACCGATATTCCCTTCCTTCTCCTCCTCAATTCTTCTCCGTGCCCTGTTCACCACCAGGCTGCTGCAGTTATAAATCCAATGCCCGGTGTCACGGGCACAGCGGCAAGCGGCGACCAAAATAATGGCCGCGGCCTGTGGCCTCCGAACCCCGCCGAGCCTAGGACGCGCCAGCATCGGTCCCCACAGTCCTGTATGTCGGCTGGGAGACCCCTGGCGAGCCGTCCGTGCGGCAGGTGTCCTTTTCGGAACACCTGGCCCCTGAGGGCCTCGGCGGCGGCCGGATTCGGGCGCTGGAGGCAGGAGAAACCTTCCAGACGTCCGTTGCCGCTGGATACCGGAAGTCGTCTCTCCTCATCTCCTATTCTCATCTTAGCTTTAAACAATAAAGGATTTCCAGCCTCTAATACATTAGTGTAAAAGTCTCTTGCTTTGAGAACTGTACTAAGACAAAACTTTCTTCCCTTATAATTCACTGTTAATCCAGCTGGAACATCCCATCTATATTGTATCTGATGTTTCCTAAGTTCTTCCACCAAAAAGGCAAACTCCTTTCTATTTCTTAACATTTTAGAAGGAATTTCTTTCATCACTAATACATCTTGTCCTAATATTTGAATTTTATTTTTATAAAATGCTTGTAAAATTCCATCCCTAATCTTCTTGTTCGTGAAATAAATCACAACATCTCTTGGTAGCTGCCTTTGTCTAGCAATCCACGAGTTAACTTGATAAATTTTTTCGTTATGAACTTCAAAATCTACTGAATGCTTTCCGTTTATGCCTGTAAACGCCTGTACAAAAATCTCTTTTAAGTTCTCCTGCTTATTTTCCTTCAATCCTCTAACTCTCAAGGCATACTCCATCAATTTATATTGCAATATAACAATTTCTTCATCCGCCCTATCCATTTTACTCTGAACTTCCTCTATTTTATTTTCCAGATTCAAATTAAGTTGATTATTCCGGGTTTCCTCTATTTTCATTTCCGAATTCAAATTAACTTGAGTAATTTCTTCTATTCTTTCTTCCAACTGAATCATATTTTCTCCAATACATTGCAATGCTGCCAGCACACTTTCACTCATTTTTAAGTTTCAGTTCTCTCTATTTTATTTCCTAGATTCAAGTTAATTTGATTATTTTGAACATCTATTTTCTTTTCCAAATTCAAATTGACTTGATCAGTTTCTTCCATTCTTTCCTCCAAACAGATCATACTTTTGGAAAGACATTGAGCCACTATCCCCATTCTTTCAGTCATATCTTTATTCTGAACTTCCAATGTATTTTTAAGTTCCAATATTTCTTTTTCAATTTTACTAAATTTTTGATCTATTAAACCCTTTAGATATTCTTTCATTTCTTCTTTTAATTTATATATTTGAACTGACAAAACTTCAACATCCTTAAAAGCACATAACTTAGTTTGTTTAAAAGCCATTTTTGTTAAACTTTAAGATCTTCAAAAGGAGGAAAAAATCTTCAAATCTTCTCTTATCACTGTAATTATATTAATCAAATCATTTAAAATCATTCCTTTGGCTTAGCCTCTTCATGTAACTCTGGCACTGACAGCTTTAAGGAGTACTTCCTTAACTTTCATTTTCACGCCTTGTTACACTGGAGACGCCATTTCCTTGCTTCTTAGATCATTCCAACCAAAAAAAAATAAAAAAATAAAAAAATATAGTAAAATAACCGGGGAGCTAAAAATTAATAGTTGCAACTGCCAGTACTCCTGATTTTGCTCTGTCTGCTTATTAATCCATTCCAGGTTAAAAATTAGTAGCAGATGTGGATGCGGCGTTTTGCTCTGCCTTCTGCAGAGGCGTCCCGGATTCGGAGCTTTCCCGAGCTTGGGAGGGAGCCCTCGCCCTCAAGCCTCCAGTACCATTCCTGGGGCTTTCCGGGGGGCTCTACCTCAGCTCGGTTGCTCACCTCTCCCTCTTTGCCCGGGGGGGAGGTTTCCGAGCTGCCAGACAGCTGATTTGCGCAGTCTGACGCGGCGCCACAGGAAGTCCCTACTTGCATTTTTTACATGCTTTCGAACTACTAGGTTGGCGGAAGCTGGGACAAGTAACGGGAGCTCACCCCATTATGAAGTACTAGGGATTCGAACCGCTGAACTGCCAACCTTCTGATTGACAAGCTCAATGTCTTAGCCACTGAGTCCCTGACTATCTGTGTCTACAGGTAGTCCTCACTTAATGATTATTTGTTCAGTGACTGTTGAAATTACGACAGAGCTGGACGAAGGACTTTCTGTATAACTGGTGCCCAAACTCATTGCATGTGATCAGCATATGCAATCTTCTCTGCCAGCTTCCCCAAAAAAGTCAATGGGGAATTTGTCAGGAAAGTTCGCAAGTTCCCGCCGCCTGCCCAGAAGACTCCCTCTGGTTCCTGGAGACTGGCTGAAAAAGCTCCATTATGAAAACCAACCAGGAAATCCTACTTGGATTTTGGAAGGAACCAGGGGTGAAATGCTCCCGGATCGGACAGGATCGGCCGATCTGGTAGCCATGGTGGTGGGTGGTTTGGAGAACTGGTAGCAAATATCCTTAGCCCCCCGCCCATGCCCAACTGAGCCGCATGATCATCAGAGCCTTTTTTTTTTTACTTCTAAAAGCATTTTCTCTACAACATCTTCAGCCGAAGAGTTATAAAAAATGCTTTTAAACGGTAAAAAAAAAGGTTCTGACAATCCCAGCTGAGCTGCCTGATCATCAGAGCTTTTTTTTTTTTGCTTTTAAAAGCATTTTTTCTACAACCTCTTCGGCCGTGCACTGTTCTACTTACCCCATGCCTCCTTTTGACGTGCACTGCATCCATGTGCACCTCGCATTTGGTGCATGGTGCACACTGCTCATGTGCGTGCAGCGTATGTGCACAGCCAGAGAACCGGTAGTAAACCAGTTCAGATTTCACTGCTGGAAGGAACTTTTTCACTCAAACTCCTTGAGAGCAACAACACTGCTTAGCAGATAAAATTCCATCCCACCATGCAAGATCAATGTATCAAGAAGTGTTTTTTTCTTTCAAGGAGGGTAGGCGAAAAAGGAAGGGACATTTTCACCCAGCCTCCCTGAGAGCAAAAGCACTGCCTGATAGATTGATTTCACTCTGCAGGGCAGTGTTTTTCTGCCAAGCCATGCATTTGTTTTCAAGGAGGCTGGATGAAAAAGTCAGTCCCAAAATCCAAGCAGGATTCTGGCACAGGGCATTTGCAGGATGAGGCTTTTGCAGCCAGTCCCAGAAACAAGAGGACTTCCTCTAGTTTCTGGGGGCTGTTTCCAAATGCCCAATGCTGCAAACACTCCATGCCAAAATCCTATTAGCATTTGAGGTTGGAGTTCCCTTCTGCCCATGAAAAGGAGGGGAACTGCAACATGGAGCTGACGAAAAGAAGTTTCTTTTCTCCAGCCCATTTTTCCTTTTGTGCACGGAGGGGAGCTGCCTGCCATGTCCTTTCATGTTCCTGTCAGGAGCTGGAGCAAAGGACGAGAGCTCACCTCACCCCGATGCAGGCTTGCTAACCTCCAACCCAGCGTGCAATCCACCGTGCTCCTACTGAATTTGATTATAAAACAGCGCTCTCATTCTTAGCAGTTTTCCATATCTGACGAAAATGCTTTCACTACTGCACACTAGTTTTATATAATTTTTAAACCTATACCTTTTCACTGAACATGTCTATATTTGGATGACATCATTTATAAATAAATGGCAAAATTAGTTCAAGATAGCTAGAATCTCATATCTCACAACTTTTTAAAGGCAAAATATTTTATTAGGTACTCTGGATGTTCTTTAAGTGTGCTAAATATACAAGTAATTCTCACTTAATGACCCCTTGTTTGGTGACTTCTTGAAGCTGTTGCAGTGTTCCCAGTCACATGATCAAAATTCATGCACTTGGCAAGCAGTTCACAACCATGACACTGCAGCCTCCCACAGTAACATTAATTCAGCCATTGTCTATCCACTACAGGATGAAGGCCTCCGTTTCCAACCAATACAGTCCTGAGCTTTCTTTTGCCAATTGGGCCCACAATACTGGTTGATGTCATCGATCCATTTTGTTTGTTAGTATATATAAAATATATATATAGTGTACACACACACAGTTACAGCATTACTTCAGAGCATTTTGGCAAGTACCTCACACAAACAAATCCTCACAACAATGAAAGAATCAAATCCTACTCCAAGAATCCTGACATACAATGTCATTATAATGTTCTTAAAAGGAAATGAACAGCCATTCAAATGAATAATAGTGACTGGATGAACTGTATTATTGGGGGTTTTTTTCACAAAGAAATCTAACTTCAATTACCTCCCCAGGTTAAATCATAATGTAGAATAAGATACTCATCTATAATATAGCATTGTTAAAATAAATTGATAAATTGAACCATTGAAAATTTTATTTTTTGTAACTTTTCTAGTCAGTGCCATTTTATAAAGCAAATACCACTTTTAATCAGTTTCAGTTTATTGCTAAAATACATTTCTGGGTAGATTTCCTGTTACTGTGGGCCACTGTAATGTTAAATTTTTATATTTTTCCTCTTCTTTCCAGTTCTTCTGGGTTCGTCTGAATGCCTTTTAGAGGGTAGAGGGTGCATGTGTCTGTGCCTCTGTGTATTTGGCTGATACCCACAACCAATGAGCTAGTGGGGAGAACTCTGTCATTGGTGGAAGCTGGAGAATCCAGTATAGTACTTCTTAGCTCTCTAGGTTAAGCCTTGGAGACACCGGAGGCCTCCAAAGCTGCATGAGGCCACAGAAGGAAAGGAAAAGTTTAGAGATCGGGTAACCAATGTTTTTGGATTTAGCTTGGACAGACTCAATCATAGTTTCAGTTGGGATATTGTGAGTATCCTACACTAAGCTAAATCAAAAAAACATTAGGGAATTCCTGGAAGCTTGGCACTGAGACAAACCAGCCATCAACTGACACATAAATAAACCATATTTATGCAACAAACAAAACACACCAGGGATTAACACCAGACAAACAATTGAGTAGAAAACAACACCCTAAACAAGGAATTAGTAAGGACAAAGCTACATCCTCAGCAATGTTGGCAGGGCAAATATTTGTGTGTGTGTGTGTGTGTGTGTGTGTGTGTGTGTGTGTACACATACATACAATATATACTATTGTATATATAGTAAACAGGAAACAAACCCTACACTCTCTTACACTGATGTTAAATCATTGGGTAATGAAATGTTTGTAAGCGATCAACCAAACTCAGAGAGTATTCAGGATTCCAGAGGGAGATAGGGCAGAAATTCAAAGGTGAATTGACCTCAGGGACACCAGGCCTGCTATTTGAAAGCAGTCTTGCTGTCCAGCCCTCAGTTTCTACCCTCAGTGTCTAGGCTGCATCACAGAGATATAGCTTATAACTAAAGGGAGTTGTTCCATTTTATTCTGCATTGGCCAAACCAACATTCAGTATTATATATAGTTCTGGGTAAGGTTTGGAGAAAAACAATATGAACAAGAAATTGGAAATTTATGAAGAGAGATTGAAAGAACTGGGAGTGAGGAAGGTGTATGACAGCATTTTTCAAGTATTTGAAAGAACGTGTAAAGATATGTGGGACAAAGAGATGCTGCCTAGGGAATGGTCAAAAAAGAGACATAGCTGCAGCTGAATTGTAGGCAGAATAAGAGGTTCAAAAGGGACTCTCCCTAGTTTCTCAGACTGTAAAGAAAATGGTGGAAGAATTGTATTTTCAGGCTTGCGATAGTCTGTTAATACAGTTTTACAATAATGTAGAATTAGTTATCTAATCATGTTTACTGTCTGGTCTACCTGGTAAAGCTGACAGGATGTCATAGGACAATGTTTTTCTCTCACAAGCTCAGGATTTATGTTGCAGAAAGACAGATTTAATGTGAATGTAAAAAAACAGTCTTAAAATAAATCTGCATGATAGTGATAACAATTACTTGGACAGTTGGTGAACTCCACTTGGTTGCCTGTGTTTAAGCATAAGCCAGAAGTTAACTATCAGAAATATTTTAATTTAGATTCCTGCCTTGATGAAATGGGGGCTTAACTTGATAGGAGAGAGATGATGGAGTACATTTTTCACTTTCTTTAAAGCACTTAAATACACATGCATAACAGACATGCATCCAATTTTTAGGGTGGTTTTTTTTTCATCAAATTTTTGCAAATTCAGAAACGGGGGAAAAAACAACCCTAGGTTCCAGACAGTTTTTCACCATCTGTTGCTCTTCAATTATATAATTTAGTTTCTTAAATCTGTATTTTTCTTTCACTTTCTGTTAAACAGGGCAACAGTAGATTAAAACCAGAACATAACATGTCTTTCAAACACTATACATTGTGTGTGGGGTGTGTGTGTGTGTGTGGGTGTACACATATAGAAATAAAACCTTATAGTTTGTCTAGATTTCTCGTTTAATGAAGACCAATGTCTCACACAACAGTGCAATTGGTATCATCAGATTTTCCATCAACAGAAATCTCTGGCATTTATAGCAGGACTGACTGAAAAAAAATAATGGTTAAGATCAGAAAAATACTCAAGGTGCAACATTTCAGTACTTTATAGAGTTTAGTGAGATTAGGTAATGTGTTCTCAAAGTCTGGCAGAGATTTTCAAGTAGTCACAGTAAGAGTCAAGATCAAGTCAAGGTAAGTCAAATCTGTTGGCATTTGAAGTACAAGGAGTACACTTTCCTCCATCGAAAAGGACTCCTCTGAATCATTCATGTCAGAGTGCCAAATAAACTTACATGAAGACCCTTTCATGAATTTCATTTTCTACATAGCTGAGACAAAATGGGGCAAGGAAACGAAGATGTCTTTACACAGCACAACTCAGAAATCAATAGGTATTGTTCTGTCTGTATCCTTTCTTTTTGTATCCAATCAGCATCAGGAATAGCACACCCAAAGGAGAAAAAACTCATAGATTGAAAGAACTATGAAATTACTTCCATCAGCCAAGGGGACTTTAGATTTGCTTTTCAGTCACACCCGTCCCATTAGTCATGAACCAAATCAATGTGTGTGTGGAGTTTGATAGAAGTTCAAAGCAAGCATGATGAAATCTACTAAGACAAAAGAACCCAGGTAGTTACGAAAAAGAGCGTACATGTCCTCCTTCACATATCAAAATACTTTTTTGTGTATCTGTATCATGTTTCCCCTAAAATAAGACCCTGTCTTATATTTTTTTTGAACCCTGAAATAAGTGCTTGGCCTTATTGCCATGTGTTCAAAAGCCCGATTGGGCTTATTATCAGGGGATGTCTTATTTGGGGGAAAACAGGGTAGTAAGAAAGAATGCTTGCCAAGCCTATCTGAGGAGTCACTATAATTAATTTCTTCAACATTTATCAGATAAAAGCATTTAGATTTGAGAGGAACTGAACTCCAGTTGGCCTGAGCCCTCATTATACGAAGATCTTACGAAGCCAGAAGAACCCAGGTAGATATGAAAAGGAGCATATATGTCCTCATGCACAAATCAATACACTCTTTTGTGTATCTGTAGTAAGAAAGAATGCTTGCCAAGCCTATCTGAGGAGTCGCTATAATTAATTTCCTCAGCATTTAGCAGATAAAAGCATTTTGATTTGAGAGAAAGTGAACTCCAGCTGGCCTGAGCCCTCAGCTTATGAAGAACTTATTCTGAGGCTACATTATGAGTACCTGTAGAGGACCCCTCTACAGTTGCAGTTTTACCACTTGGATTCCTGTCCTCTGTTTCTCCATAACGATGAACTAGAATTTTTGACCAATTTTTCAACTTTTTCAAATTCAGTTTCTCCTACCATACTATTATGGTGGTGCAGTGGTTAGAATGTAGTATTGCAGGCTAATTCTGCTGACTGCCAGAAGTTCAATTCTCACTGCCTGAGGGTCAACTCAACCTTCCATCCTTCTGAGGTCAGTAAAACGAGGAGCCAGATTGTTGGGGGCAATATGCTGACTCTGTATACCACTTAGAGAGTGCTGTAAAGTACTTTATGAAGCAGTATATAAGCCTAAAGTGCTATTGCTATTGCTATTAACTGAAGAATGCAGTTGTTCTGTTTAGTTTTCTTTCACACATAGAAAGAATCTGGCACCCTTTACATAATTTCTTTCCAACATTTCACTGACTTGGAATGAGTAAAAAAGAAAATGGAAAGTATCTATACAGGAATCCTTGATAATCAAATCTGTAGCCATGAGGGATCAGGTGAAAGGGTTTATTTTAAATTATAATAATTATAATTACTTCCTTCCTTTAATAGGCAGAATCTGTAATACTGCAATATCCATATACTATAATAATATTGCACACAACTTTCAGGGCATCTTGAAGAAAAGGTAAAATAAACCAAGAGCTAATAGGCAGAAATTTATAAACCAGTAAGAGCAATAAGTACCAACTGTTATCAACTCACCAGTCAACAAAAGCTCTGGATAATTGTGAAGTCTCTTTTTACTTCTTAGGAGGTTAATCCAATTCCAGTAATGCCACCAAATTAAAGAAATAAAATCACTTTACTTTGGCAGTGAATACAAAAGAATGCTGACAACGAGAAAAACACCATAATTTCAGAAAGCCAGAAGAGCAGAAGTAGCAGACCAATTAATCAAAACTCTGTAAACCTTCCCTCAAGTAACAACTCATCATTAGAACACCAACTCTCAAGTTCATAAATAATAATCAGGTTCTATAATTTAGAAGTCAAGCAATGTGTTCTTTCTGTGAATTCAAACAGTATTTTCTATATCCCTTGTAGCTGCAATCATCTCCCCCAAGGCTTTGAACTTTAACTACAATTTGCTATCAGGAAGTTAGTGAAAAACTAAACAAAATGTACAAACATCTGAAAACCTGAAGCAATCCCTGTATTTTGTTCTTGGATATGTTGGGACAAAAAAAAAATAGTCAAAGTCCAACAAACATAGCACTTTAACGTCAAAATAAAATTAAATATACACTTGTGCACTGTATTTCCACATCTTGTCATTCATAATACTAGGCAAACATCAATAGTAAAATACATATGAGAAATTGGCCAATAAAATCAATTCAATAATGTCAAATAAACCAACCTCTGGACATTCGAACCAGTGACCCTGCTTGAATGGAATTATGGGCATCTTCTATGGCTGCAGTATTAATTATATAGCAACATTGCAATAACTCTCCCCATTTCGATATTACGCTTCTGAAGTTAAGAAAACGTTTGTTAAATATATTTCTCTAAGAACAGTAAGCTTCATTAGTTATGATGTTTAATACATTTTGGATCCAGACTAACTACCTGTCATACTACTTCTGTAGCATATAAAATTTCTTCCATACTTACATACTCAAAAGTATGTAGCGGTCTGATCCTGATTGGAATGATTAATGTCTAATGAAGAAACCTCATAGCTTCAGACAGATTTCACACCATGCAGATATGCACTGCAAATGAGAATACAAAACCAATTGCCGCTTCATGCCAAATCTGTTTAGTGGGTCAATGAATATAAAGTATATATGGAGTGGATTTTAAATATAGCTCTTCAGCTGTCAATCAGCTACACTGGCATTCACATATATTAAGTGGTCAGGAAGACTAGTTCTTATAAATCGAGACCTCCAATAACAAATCTTAAAATATT
The DNA here is from genome assembly GCF_028640845.1 of Ahaetulla prasina. Taxonomy (NCBI): domain Eukaryota; kingdom Metazoa; phylum Chordata; class Lepidosauria; order Squamata; family Colubridae; genus Ahaetulla; species Ahaetulla prasina. The sequence goes on along the minus strand of NC_080541.1, from coordinate 63,199,665 downwards.
TACCCTATTACCCATATTTACCCACTACAGAGATAAGATTTCTTTCCCTCAAATAATCTGTAAATTGGGGTCAGGTTTCATTTTATTTCCACTCATGGGAATAAAAGAAACTAACAACAAAGAGGGAATAAAGAGTTATGAAAGGGGGGTTAATAAGTCATATCAACTTAATTTATCCAGCAAGGGGAAACAATAATAACTAACAACAAATCTGGCCACTTTGCAGGATATTAGCAAAATTGTTACTATGTATATAAGAAAAGGAACATGAAATCTCCAGAATTAGTTTAAGTTACTGTCAACAAACCTAGGTAATAGAGATATGCAGGATTTGAATTTGAAACAGGACAGGTGCTTTAGGTCTTTCATGGGTACCCTACCCTTGCTGTACTTCTGGCAACCTTTTAAAGGAATTGTACCTTTTCTGAACTCCCACAGTTGCTATAGGGGCTCTGGAAAATCCCAGAATTCCAGCGGGCAACACCAGAAACAGTAATATGGTGTACAACCACATATCACCACCTCTTAATGCCTTCTTAATTTAAACATGCATTTTGTTAGTTCAAGCTGCTCTGACATGAGTCCAAAAAAGGGAACAATTCCATTTAATTTCCTTTCAACAAGTACAGCAAGGATATACGTAGATCATACTGGTGGGGGAAATTCTGGAATTTAAAGTCTACACATCTTAAAATTGCAAAGTTTGAAAAACACTGATATAGGCAATAAGCAACTTTTGCCTACTTTGGATCTAAATATTGCACACTTGAATTGATAAACTATATATAGGGAATATAGTCTTCTTAAATTCAGGGATGTATTCTGTTCATGTAAATATCACCCTATCTCATTTTCATATTGCCAGCTAGATGCAGAAGGTAATAAAAAAACCCAACTTTAGTTAGTCTCACAAGCACAAGGTAGTGGGTACTGCCATTCAAATTCTCTTCCATCTTGAACATCAATCCCACCCCTGCTTACCTGTGACATTAGCAGACTTTTCCTTTTAAGTCTTTTCTAACAAGATCCAGATCTAACCCTGAGCTTGCTTCATTTAAAAAAAATAATTCTTCACACTACTGATTGCATCTCCTTATCGACTAGTACTATTACACGCCCTTAGCTATAAAATGTAAAGGGTTTGCAATATATATTTAAAAAAATGAGAACCAATGTGTCTTTGTATCAGTCTGAAGGCACAACACATTTTATTCATTAAATTACTAATAAAGTGAATTTCTTTAACATCACTTTCGTAAGTAACAAGCAGAGTGCTATGTTAAACACTATGATACAGTTTTTCAAAGACATTAACTGAAATGCTTCTGCAAGAAAAGTGTTTGAAATGCAACAAGAGATTTTATTGAATCTAATAAAAAGTATAAGCATAAAAGACAGAAAGCCAATCTCTTATGTTCTCTAGAGCTAATCAATACACTCCATGAAATGGTAATAACATCACATTTCAAACTGATCAGTTCATTTCCTCTGAAGTCTTATCTTTACAAACTAAACAAACCAATGATAAAAACAAACTTTATACTTCCAAATTCTGCTAAAGCATACAAAACAGTGACAGAAACTGTATTTTAAATTTCATCCAGTGGGCAGGATTTCTATGAAACCTTAACCTGGAAAAAATTCCATGAAGTAATCTGAGAATTTACCTGGTTGGTTACAATTTCAAAGCACTCCAGAAACAGAGGAGTGAAAATATTCAATCTTTATCTGTATTTGAGACAACAAGGAATAAGTGATATAGCCCTAGACTGCATTAAGCTGCATTACACAGTGGCAGGCAATCATTATTGGACGGCAGATACTGATTATGTTAATTCAAGGCGTATTTTTCTGCTCCAATTCTGAAGTTCACTTTTCACTCCAGTCTATTTTGGACAGCAGTTTGTTGCAGGCTAATTCCAGGAATTCATTGACTACTTTGCAGAAGAGGGAATGACCCTTCAACAAAGTCAATGTTCCCTATGCTCCCCTAAAATACTGAAATAGCACAATTGATATAATTCTTGCCTTCGAGGAGAACCTGGCAGAACTTTTTTAAATTACTGTTTCTTTTTCCTGAGGTAACTAGTCCCCCCTCCTTTTCTAAGCAAGTCCAGGGATACACCATTGTCAGAAAAAAACTCCCCAATCATTTCAAGTGACTTTTTGTTTTAAAAATTCCCTATAAGTGATATTGTATTTTTTAAAGTATAAATTGGATAAAGTAAGTTACTCTTAACATCCAAAATATTCAGACTGAACAAATCTCTATTATTTAATAAGATTGCATTTTCAGAATTTCATGTACCATCCAAAGTTGTGTGATTGGAGTATATAAAAATCTTAAATGAATTAGCTTTGGAATTGATTTTATATATTCTAAAACAATAATTACAGTTAAAACAAACATTTACAAATTAAATTAATTTTAAAAATGAAAATATGGGATTTAGCTAAAAATTTAAAATGAATTATATGTAAAAAAGAATAAAGTGCTAAAGTGTAGGATACTGTAAAAATCATTTTACTATAGAAAGCAAAATAATTCAATATATATAGATTTCTTATCAGTGAAGATATATTATGTATTCAAAATTATTATATATTACTGCTATAATATCTGGCACATAAAATTACTAAAGCACAATACTTGGCATTATAGCAGTAGTTACATTACTGTTTTCTAAAAAAAAAGGAACAAGAATACACACAACAAGGATTGAGTAAGTATTCACTTTTTCTGAGGACTAAATATATACATTTCATTTTTAATAAACTAGAAAATAAAACATTAAAAACAAAATTAATGCAAAAATGCAGGATAATAAAAATACTCTTATTAATGTAAGAGGACTAGATAGGCTGGTTAAATGGAAAAGAACATTAAACATATATAAGGCTACAAAAAGAAGGAATATTACTGTAAGAAATTTATCACTTGTATTAAACTATATGGTAACATTTAGCAAATTGATTTAGTCACTGCTGCAGGAATCTTTTTGAATCATAAGGTTACAATACTGTTAAACTTGATTTCATATTGATCAATTAATAGAAAAACCTAAAAGAAAGAGTGTTAACACATAAATGTAATTTATTTTATAAAGGCTACATTTATTCCTAGATTCAAAACTGTCACATAATGTTTTACTTTGTATTTCCAAAATGAAATATTGGATTCATTTGCCAAGATGGCTGTTCACTGTGTTTGATTATTTTAGCTAGCTTTCATCTCAGTGCATTAATTATTATTCATTGATGTTACTGCTCATGTTGCTATCAATTTTTTCCATTTTATTTAATAAAATTTAGTCTCCTCATCCAACGCTAATCCAGAAGAGGTTGCTTTTCTGATTAGTGTAAAGTCTGAATCTTAATTCTTTTTGCAGTAATACACTCTATTCCACTATCTTTTTTTTTAAAAAAAAGGCTTGTATTTAGTTTTGCCAATTGTATCATTATAATTTTATCAATACTAGACCTTGGATCTCACCTGTTATATTTTTATATCGTGATCACCTAAACGGCTTTAAGAATAATTCAACTTTGCAATATTTCAAAGGATCCAAGAAAATCAAATCTATGAAATAAGTTAATAGTGCTACTTCTTAAAAAATATATTACCAATTAGGCAATTTTTTTACAACCCACTCCCAACAATTCAGATTTTCTTTCTTTAATGCTTGGTTCCAAAAATCCTCTCCAAATCCTTCAAAAAGAATATATATCCCGGACTGTGCAAGCTAACTTCAGCAGATACGACCTTTAGAAAGCACTAATGATGTTCATTCTGTGCTCGGAGGCACTTTGACACATTAGCACTTGGAAAGATCTCCAGGCAGTAGTTTATCAGCAGGATCCATCCAGGCATGATGAACACTTTCACAGTGTATTAGCATATATCTAGAGAAAGAATGCTCCAGACTAGAAGAGGTTTTGAATGTTGAAGCGACCTTAAAGTAGAAGGGGAATTCAAGTTGTGCTAGATATTCCTGAATATTTCTTACCAATTGACAATTCAAGATCAGATCACTGTTAAACACACACATACACATAAACACTTTATTTTTTTGCATTTCTAAATTATCCAGAGTTTGTTTAGTTTAAAAAATGTTAACAAAGTATTCACAATAAATGCAGAAGCAGAAAGGGTGATAATAGATTGAATTAGGAGAATCCTCGCAATGTAGTTCAGGGGTGTCAAACTCGCAGAGTCACATTGTCACGTGACTTTTTTCCCCTTTGCTAAACAGGGATAAGTGTGACCAGCGTGTAACGCATCCATCCCCGGGGCCGCAAGCTTGACACTCCTGATGTAGACTACAGGGATCTATAATAAAGGAATCCTCGTCATAATAGAATTCAGATTTTGTAGTGTGCTATTCATGCCAAGCAATTTATACCTTGTTTGATGGTTAACTATCTTCAGAGTTCTAAATAGAGAACACAAGGCTCCTACTCTTCTCCACTTATATACTGTACCTAATTTGGCCATGCACAGTACAATGAAGCAGAGTAATAAAACTACATAGCTTGTGCCTCTGTTGCCACAGAAAAAATACTACATAGGTACACAAACATAGCAAATGATGAAATTTTGTTGTTGGCAGCTCCAGCTAAAAGAATCAAGTAGCAAGTTATGTGAAATATATTTAAAATGCCATTTTAGTGTAAAATGGCATTAGAGATCCTTTTGGACCCAGACAGTGCACAATGTATAAACAAACTCTAACTAACATAATACTTAACAGTACTCATATTAGGGCTTCTTTTACTGATGTCTGCTGTCAGATAAGGGAGGATGCATGAGTGGCCAGGGAGGTGTGGTGTGTGATCAACAATGCTTAAGAAGAGTATGTAAGAGGACAGGAAGGATACATAAGTGACCAGCACAGCAGAAGCTTAGTGGTGCAGAAGTGCCATAGAGCACAAATGGCCAAGGAAGGAGCATGAGTATCAGGGGAGGCATGGCATAAGCACAGTGAGGCTCAGAGAGACTGTTTGGGTGGCAGGAAAAGCACAGCACAAGCATGGAGGGCCTCGGGATAGTAGCTGCCAGGTGAAGGAGGGTGTGTGAGTGTCCAGACAGGCATGGCACAAACGCAATAAGGTTCACTGAGGATGTGCAGGGGTGCATAAATGAAGAGTGGCTGGTGTAGGAAGCTGGCAAGTTGTGATCACATGACCATAGGATGCTGCAACCATCATAAGTGTGTGCTAGTTGCCAAACACTCAAGATCATGATTACAAAGGGGATTTCAAGGAACTTTTCATAACTTCAGACAGTCACTGGACAGGTAATGATTAACCAAGGACTACTGTACCCTATATCTTCTGTTGACTTCAAAACAACAATCACATTACTATGGTATAATAAATTGTCTTGTTATATTGACTAAGGTGTTGCATTGTGATTGGGAACCCTGGCTATTTGGATCCACTGTCTACCCTCTTTACCAACTCATTTTCACGGTGAATTGTGCCTGAGAGGGTTGAGCAGAGAATGCTGGCGTGTACCCCAACTATAAATTCTCCAGCAGGATCGTCCAATGTATGAAAGTCATCCCAGCTGTCTAGACAAAGCTAGTAGGCATCCATATCAGACAACAGTGCTATAGGAAGATGCTGTAAGTCAATGATGGAGAATCTTTTTGGCACTGAGTGACCAGCACATGCTCATCTGATCCATAACTCAGAAGTGGAGCTGCCCAGGGCGCATGCAAGCACCTGAAAATGAATTTAAGGTTTTAAGGTTTCCGGCGCATGCATGTGTGCCAACCAGCTAGTCTTCCGGGTTTTTGGCACACATGCACGCATGACGATCAGCTGGCTGGCATGCATGACCATGCAGGAAAACGGAAAACCAGCTCTTCCAGCTTCTGGCACTGCCTCAGGTATGAAGGCCAGGTGATCATCGCACGTGCATGCACACCAGAAACTCAGAAGAGGAACGGGCAATGCTGCACATGCCAGGCGACATGGCTCCATGTGCCACTTTGGGCACACGTGCCATAGGTTCGCCATCACGGCTGTAAGTGGATTACATTAGCAACAATGACAAATGCACCATCCTATATTGTTGGGGAGAGGAGAGTGTATTTTACTAAGAAAACTACATGAATGGACAAAATAGAATGACCAATAATGGCAGAAGAAGTGGATCCCTCAAAATGTATTTATTTATTTATGTATTTATGTATTTATTTATGCATATATTTATTTTAATCCAAATTTATATAATCACTTTCTCATTAATACCCTGTTTCCCCAAAAATAAGACCTCCATGGATAATAAGCCCAATCAGGCTTTAGCGCGTCTGCGCTAAAATAAGCTCTCCCCCAAAAATAAGCCCTCCCCAAAAATATCTAAATGCATGTGCAGCCAGTCCACACCATTTCCTCTGGTTGTTTGCCATGCAAACAACACGAGGTGAGGAGGTGAGGCTGGAGGGGGAGAAGAGAGGGGGGAACATGCCCCATGCACCCCGCATACCCTTACCTAATAGCCGCTCCCAGAACCTAGCCACCGCGCCCCTTCTGTCATGCTAATGGCCACTGCAAAAGCCGTTACTGAAGAACAGGGAGGCAATGGTGGCAATAAGACATTTCGTCGCAGCAGAGTGGCCAGGCTGATGGTATGGTGCAGAGTGCTGGGAAGCATGGCTGGAAGCATGTGCACAGCCTCAGGCCCGAACAGCTGACAAGCAGCTGTGTCAGCAGCAGCCATGAGGTGACCACGCTCATTGCTTCCTCCACTTCAAAAATAAGACTTCCCCAAAAATAAGACCTCCCCAAAAATAAGCCAAGCGCTTATCTCGGGGGTCAAAAGAAAATAAGACCCTGTCTTATTTTTGGGAAAACACGGTATGACTGTGGGTGGTATTTAAATCATGTTAAACAATTAAAAAGAAATCTGAAATAAGAATTGAAACAATTAAACATAAATAAGATCATTGGAAAGTGCACATACAATGGAACCACACCAGGGATCCTCATTACTACGAAATCCTCAAGCCTGCTGAGAAAACCACATTTTAAGGGTTCCAGATGGTTAGTGGTTAGTTTCACTTCAGGGAGAATGATGTTCTAAATGGCAGGTGCTATGGCAGGAAAGGCTCATTTCCTGGTTCCATCAGCTGGAACTCTTTAGCAGACAAGAGCATGTAACATGCCTCTCCTGCCAAGCCTGATAGGATGGATCAGTGTAAGTGGTTCTTCAAATAACCTGCTACTGATGAGCAGCAGAAGATTGTTTGGAGTATTAATGGTGTTATAGCCTGCTGGATGTCTAGCTGCTGCAGAAACTAACTCAAAATTGAAAAGAAAAAAATGACAATAGGAACATGGAACAAGAAATGTAGTGAAAGATTCAGTGAATCAACTATACTTTGGCATCTTAGGTATCAACAAATGAAATGGATTGGAAGTGATTGCTATCAATCATGAAAAACAGAGAAGGAATAGTATTGCATTCATTGTAGGGACAATATGGCAATATAAGATAAGGTACGGTGCAGTCAAAAATTGAAAAATACTAGTTAAACTTGATAGGCAACTGTTTAACATGATGGTTACCAAAGTTTGTGTTCCATACAGAAGTGAAGGAAGTTGTTATGGTCAAGCTCAATCTGAAATTGGCAAAATACACAAGCAAATTGTGCTGCTCTTGATTGGAGACTGCAATGCCAAAATTAAAATAGCAAGGAAAACATAGAGTTTGAACTGTATGGCCAAGAAAACAGAAACAAAGCAGGAGAGCAACTCATCACTTTCTGTTAATCCAATGATTTCTTCATTGCCAAAACAGTTTTCAAAAAAACCAAAAAGACATCTCTATACATGGACAGTAACAGAAAGAATGAACAGAAATCAAATTGACTACAAGCAGTCATAGAATAACAATTCTAATTGGGACCAGCAACCCTGCTGCTAAGCCAAACAGTCACTAAGTTGTAAATCAAATAACTGAGACTGTTTTCCAGCTGGAAAGAAACAAGACTTTTCAAAGGTATTTCACACCTTTATTTTTTTTTCTTGCCTCCTAACCACTCTCTCCAGAACCACAGAATGTGCAAGTGCCTCTTTACTGTCTTGTATATATCAAAAGCAATGTGAACATGCTGGGAACTTGAGGCTGGGGCAGGGGTAAAATGCTGCCGGATCGGACCGTATCGGGCGAGTAGGTAGCGGAGATTGGGTCTGGTTCGCCAATCAGGTAGCAATCGCTGGCTGGCCATGCCCCCAAACCAGTCCATGGCCAACAGTCCAGCCTTCACAAGTGGACACCGGGACACCAGGAAGGCAGCTCGCCACCTGCTCGCCCTTCATTCCTCGAGGCCCCAGAGCCGCCGCCTGCCCCAACCGGATCAGGGAATGCACCATTCCCCGACTCCAGCCTTTCCTTGGAGCTGCTGCCCACTCACCACCCCCTCGCCGCCTGTTCGCCCTTCGCCTTTGGTCAGGGACCAGGGCCCAGGGATGCCTCATTCACCTGAGACCCCGGAGCCACCACCTGCTTGCCGCCTGCCTCAACCAGGTCAGGGAATGCACCATTCCCGACACCAGTCTTGCCCCGGAGCCGCCACCCGCTCTTCCTTCGCCATGTGGCATATACTTACTTTCCTCCAGCGGCTGGCTGCCAGGAAAAGTTACTGGAGTCACTCTCCTTGAATATGCCGACGCCATTGCTGCTTGTTCCATGGACCGGCTGCACAAGCGCACACCGTTTATTTCATTTATTTATCAGCGGCAGGTTGGGTGTGCGCTTGCGCAGCCAGCTCATAGAACAAGGCGGCATATTCAAGGAAAGCAACTCCGGTAACTTTTGGATGCTTGCCTTTCCTGGCAGCCAGCCGCTGGAGGAAAGTAAGTATATGCCACGTGGCGAATGAAGAGCAGGCGGCGGCTATGGGACAAGCCTGGTGTCGGGGAATGGTGCATTCCCCGACCTGGTTGAGACAGGCGGCGAGCAGGTGACGACTCCTGGGCCTCAGGGAATGGGGCGTCCCTGGGCCCCGGCCCCTGACCAAAGGCGAAGGGCGAGCAGGCGGTGAGCGGGTGGTGAGTGGGCGGCAGCTCTGGAGAAAGGCCGAAGTTGGGGAATGGTGCATTCCCCGACCCCGTTGAGGCAGACCCCTCCAGGGCCTTGGGGAATGGCACATCCCTGGGCCCCGGCCCCCGACCCAAGGTGAAGGGAGAATAGGTGGTGAGTGGGTGGCAAGCAGGCGGAGAGGCTGCAGCTGCAGGCATCTCGCAAAAAGGGAAAAGGGAATAGAAATTTAAACATTTTTCCTACTGGGTTCTGTGGGCGTGGCTTGGGGGGGTTGTGACTGAGTGGGCATGACTGTGAGGGACATTGAGTTGGCCATGCCCACTCAGTCACAGGACACACCCACCCACCAAGCCACACCCACAGAACAGGTAGCAAAAAATTTTAGATTTCACCCCTGGGCTGGGGGTATGTTACGCAAACAGCTTACTCTCTTGAAATCCATTTATTTCCAATCTCTCAGCTCTGCAGGAGAAGGAACAAGAAAAAAAACAACAAGTGATTTTTGTAGGCAATCTTTCCTTAGCTTAACTTTCTGCATCCCACCCCCCTCCTCCAATATGAGAGGTTGGAGGGGAAGGAATTGCAAGAGGATAAGCTTCTTGTTTTTCTACACATTTGAAGCATACTCACACCAGCAGCTGGGGCTGGTAGCTGTGGGCACGTGAAAACAAATAGCTTGGAAAGAAAAATAAGGGATTTCTGTAAACAATCTCTTCTTTGCCTAACCCATTTTTTGCCTGACCCCAGTGTGACCACCCTGCTTTTGATGTGTAAAAGAACAGATTACTCTTTTGAAATCCCTTCCCCTCCAATCTCTGTTCTGTAGTTGGCACAGTATCAATTATAACCGAAAAGTGATGGCCACAGACTGATTATGGAAGAGATTACAAACTGCTCAGGTACAAGTTCCAAGTCAAGCTAAAGAAGAAAAACAAAGCCAACTGGTTTCTTGATGTGATCTTGATGTTTTCAAGGAGAATATAAAAATTGGTTTGAGATTCTGAGCCTCATGATAGAAAACCAGAGGAACTGTGGAATGAAATCAAAGAAATCATTAAGAATGACTGTGAAAAGAGACTGCCAAAGACCAAGGAACAGAAGAAACTAAACTGGATGTCAGTACAGACAATGAAAATTGCCAAGAAGAGAAGGGAAACCAAAGCCAAGAAAGACAAAGATCTCAGGAAGGAATTTAACAAAGCATTTCAGACAGCTGTTAAAAGAGACAAGAAACAATATACAACAACATCTGTTCAGACATTAAAAATGGAAATAGACATAAAAAAACAAGGAAAATCTTCCAAAAGATTTCTTAACTTGGGAGGATGTTCCAATTTTGAATTGATATGCTAAGGAATGCTAATGCAGAGAATAATTGATTCAAAGACCATACAAAGATGGAAGGAGTATCCTGAAGTTCCGTGTTGTAGAACTGGCAACATCTAAGATATCATAACACTTATTTCTATTTACAAGGGCTTCTAAGAACCCTGGAAGATGAAGTCAGATCAGCACTCTGGACATTCCTAGTTGGAAAGCTACAGGAATTAATGGAATATCTACAGAAATAGGGCAAGCAATAAAAGAGATATCTTTAAAGATTCTAACCAAACAAAAGCAACCCAGTGAACCAATTGATTGATGGAGATCAGTCTATACACCAATATTAAAGAAAGGAGATGTAACAGAGGGTGCAAACAATTTCCTTAATTTTACATGCTAGTAAATTAATGTTTAGGATCATCCAATGAAGACTGGATGTAGACTGAAGGCAATCATGCATCATTTCTCAAAGCTACCCAACTGGAAGCATTTCAACCAGCACTTTAGAAGGCTTTTCACATAGTGCAAACTCCAGAATAAATTGAAGGCAAAGCAACCTAGCACTTTGCTTCACTCTTAAGGGACTATTTTGTTTGGGATGCAAATCCAAGAAACTGTTTTGTACAAACTCTTTTCAAATTGAAGCATCACACATTCATAATATCTAGTGAAGAAGAATAGTTTATTTACTAGAAGTTGTAAACTGGCATCAAAAGCAATTTCCATTTTAAATAGCTCAATGAATGAATGATGGTTTAGAACATGAAAATCTACATATTTGCCTCACAATACTTTCAGTCCCTAATAGCAAAGAAAAATTACTTGCAGCTACAGAAATGCCACTAGGATTATTTTTTTTAAAAAAACCTAACTTCTGGAAGCAAATTTATTAACTGGAACATCTGATAACAGATGCAAAAAGAGAAACAAAAGCTAAAAATGATTAAGAAAAGAGCAAGATCATTTAATGAAATAATACTTTTGCTCCCCAATCACCTTCTTTCCAATGTCATATCAGTTGTTCCAGCTTTTGGTGAAAGCATGCCTCTCTTGTAAATAAAGCATCATTAAGCATCAAGATCTGCCCCAAGAAGCACACCAAATAAAACTAACAATTGCAAAAGAAATACCAGGTCTGTTGAACTTTTTCAGGGAGTCTGATTAATCTCACAGTGACATTTTGGAGATTTTGACAAAGCCACACTTCCAAACAAAATAAATCTCATCATCCAATGCTCTATATTTGAATAAGGAAGACAATATGGTGCTTGAAACAGCAGGGGATTGCAAATGGGATATTAATTATAAGTCTTGTTCAGGAATAGCTGAATGTAGTAGCTTTATTTTGGTTTGCTTTGTTTGCACAGCATTATGTTAAATGCCCATGAAAGCAAAAATGGAACCAATGGATTGAATAGTTCAAGATTTTCACAGAAGAAAATGTTGAAAAAGCTCTTCACAAACTGAAACCATCCCTATCTATAGGACCCGATGGACTATGTGCATACTTCTTAAAAAAGCTTTCCCCTAATATAGCAGAACCCCTAAGCATAATCTTTGGAAAAGCCTTCACGACCAGTTCCTTTCCCAAACTTTGGTCACTAACCACGGTCATCCCTGTCTTCAAAAAAGGAGACCCCAGCTTAGTTGAAAATTACAGACCTATCTCTCTATGCTGTGTCACCTGTAAAGTTATGGAATCTATCATCAACCAATCCATTACCCTCCACCTAGAAACAAACAATCTACTCTCTAATAAACAATTTGGTTTCAGAAAAAAATTATCATGTAATTTACAACTTCTTCACTGCAAAAACATATGGACTACAAATCTTGATCAAGGTAAAATAATAGATGCAATTTACATAGACTTCTGTAAAGCTTTTGACTCAGTGGTACATGACAAACTTCCCCTAAAACTAAAATCCTACGGCATCTCCGAACCCCTCCATAATTGGATAGCAGCGTTCCTATCAAATAGACAACAAGTAGTCAAAATAGGCAGTGCCCTATCAAATCCTGTTCCTGTCAATAGCGGCGTTCCCCAAGGCAGTGTTCTTGGACCAACACTCTTTATATTATACATTAATGATCTCTGTGACCATATTAAAAGTAATTGTGTTCTCTTCGCTGACGATGTCAAAATATTTAACACTACCAACAATACAGCTATCCTTCAAAAAGACCCTGACTTTGTGTCAGAATGATCAAAAACTTGGCAACTCCAAATCTCAACCAGCAAATGCTCTGTCTTACACATTGGAAAAAAGAATCTAAACACTAAATACAAACTCGATGGTCATTACCTTACAGATGACCCCCACCCTTTTAAAGACCTTGGAGTTTTTATATCCAATGATCTAAGTGCCAAAGCCCCACTGCAACTACATCGCAAAAAAGGCTTTAAGAGTTGTAAACCTAATCTTATGTAGCTTCTTCTCCAAAAACACTACACTGCTAACCAGAGCTTATAAAACATTTGCTAGACCAATTCTTGAATACAGCTCACCTGTCTGGAATCCATACCACATTTCAGACATCAATACAATTGTCCAGAAATAATTTACAAGAAGAGTTCTCCACTCCTCTGAATACAACAAAATACCTTATGCCACCAGACTTGAAATCTTGAATTTAGAAAACTTAGAACTCCGCCGCCTTCAACAGGACCTGTGTTTAACTCATAGAATCATCTATTGCAATGTCCTTTCTGTTGAAGACTACTTCAACTTCAATCATAACAATACAAGAGCAAACAATACGACTTCCTGTGGCTCTGCTGGTCATTGAGGTTGATCTTTTTAAACCGCCAGCCCTGGATTGCGTAGAGCCACTAAGACAGTGAAAATCAGCTGTCTAGTGGCTTGGAAACCTTTCCCTCGGGTGAAGAGGGAAAGGTGAGCGATCGGGTGGAGATAGAGCTCCCCCAAAAACACCAGGAATGATCCTGGAGGCTTGAAGGGGAGAGCTCCCTTGGGAACCTGAAGAGCTCCGGATCCAGGACGCCTCTGTCTTTTTTGGCAGAGCAAAATGCCACGACCACAACTGCGATCAATATTGAGTTTAAATGGATTTTTGACTTAACCAAACAGAGCAATGTCAGGAGGCAAGGTAGAGACCTCACTCCGTGTGTGGATTCTGTTTGAGAAGAAAGGAAATGGCGTCTGAGTATAATGGGCGTGAAAGTGAAAGTCAAAGAGGTGTTTATTAACACTGTTACAGTTTATAACTTTGCTTAAACTTGCTGGATTTTACGTTTATATGAAGAAACTATAAAGTGAAAGCTGGAAGGATTATACAACTGACTTATTTAACTTAAATACTGTGCTTACGAAAAGACTTTGACTTTGCTTCAAATTATAAAATTAAAGTAAGATGGCTTCTGTACAAATACAGCCTGCTGTTTTCAAGGCAGTTGGAGTACCATTAGTTCAACTACATAAATTACAAGAGGAGCTGAAGGAATTTCTGAAGGCTCAAATTACTGTTCGAGATAAAAAAATTAAGGAAATTGAGGAGAAAATATTGAAAATTAAAGACTTTGTTGCAGCTGAGGATGAAGAGAAAAGAGAAGAAGTGGTGGCAGCATTTAAGACTCTGGCTGAATACACAAAACAATTGGATGAAAAAGTGGAAGAGATGGATCAAGTTAATTCAAACTTAAAAAGCAAAATAGAGGAGTTTCAGACCAAGGCGGAGAATATAAAACAGTTGGATGATAGAGTTGAAGAAATTAATCAAGTTAATTTGGACTTAAAAAATAAAATAGAGGTGCTCCAGATCAAGGCGGAGAGAGCAGAAGAAGAGTATGTTTTATTGCAATACAGAGTTATGGAATCTGCATTGAGAGTAAGAGGTTTGAAAGAAAATAAACGAGAGGACTTAAAAAAGATTTTTGCAGAGGCTTTTGCACAGCTGATTGGACAGGAGCCAGTGGACTTTGAAATCCAAATTGAAAAAATTTACCGTGTTAATTCATAGGTTGCAAAGCAGAGACATTTGCCAAGAGATGTAGTAATTTATTTTACATCTAGGAAGATTAGGAATGAAATTTCACAAATTTCTTATAAAAATAAAATTCAAATATTGGAACAAGAGGTATTGGTATTGAAAGAAATTCCTCCTAAAATGTTAAGAAATAGAAAAGAATATGCTTTTTTGGTGGATCAGCTTAGAAATCTCCAGATATAGTACAGACGGAATGTACCAGCTGGATTAACAGTAGACAATAAGGGAGGGAAATATTGTCTTAATACAGTTTTTAAAGCAAGAGATTTTTATACTAAAGTATTGAAGGTTGGAAGTTTGCCATTATTAGAAGTTAAGATGAAAGGAGAGGTGGGAGCGCTTAAAAAGGGGGGAAAGGAAGCAAAGCAAATACAACCTAAAATTGGGGCTGTAAATTTGGGAGAAGAAACACAGAAAGCCGTAGGGAAGGATCAAAGTGTAATTGTAACTCTTAAACGTAAAGAGCAAGGAGTAAAGAAGTAATATTTTCAAATGAAAAGACTTTTCTTTCATGGGATAGGGTAAATTATAAGCGATATTTCTGAATATAAAAAGTAGAAAGAAGTTATGGATTGTGTGATAAATGGTGTGTAAATTGTTTAGAAATTTATGGTATGGGGAATATGGGGAGGAATATGAGGTAAATGTTAAATTTATATAAGGAAAGATTATGTATGATGGATATACAAATATGATGGATTATAAGGTATACTGAGGAATAATTTTTGATATTACAACATTGGAAGATGGGATACTGTTTATTACAGAAGATTGGACTTTAAACTTAATGGACTTAGATGAAAAGGTAGAATTATGAGCATATTTGAAAGATTATTTTTGAAAGATATATATAATGGAGATTGAAATAACAAAATACTAAATAGCTTTTAAATGAATAGAAGGTTATTGTATTAGTATTAATATTTTCCTTTTTCTTCTTTTTTTATGGAAAAGGGGAGTTGAGGTTCAAGAAGAGGGATGGGATTTTATGTTAATTAGCATATTTTAGCTTATGATTGTTAGATATGATACCCTGTATTTGCTCTGGGAAGTCGGGGGGAGGGGATGGGGAAGTCGGGAGGAGGGAGGGGAAGGGTTAGGGCTGGGGGGAGGGGGATGTGTGGGGGGAAAAATCTTGTAAAACTTTTTCAATAAAAAAAAGAGCAAACAATAAATTTAAACTCAATGTTAACCGTTCCAATCTTGATTGCAGAAAATATGACTTCAGTAATAGAATTGTTAATGCTTGGAATACATTACCTGACTCTGTGGTCTCTTCTCAAAATCCCCAAAGCTTTAACCAAAAACTCTCTACTACTGACCTCACCCCATTCCTAGGAGGTCTATAAGGGGCGTGCATAAGAGCACAAACGTGCCTACCGTTCCTGTCCTATTGTTTCCTTTCATTATATCCAATTAATATAGTTATCACATATTTTATGCTCATATATATGCTTATATATTATATAGTTATTTTCATGCTTATACTTATATATACTGTTGTGACAAATAAAATAAAATAAAAAAATAAAATTAATAAAATTACAGTGATATTAATAGTGTCTGTACTTTAAGTCATGAATATGTATCACGTAATTTTCCCAACATCTTCCAATCCTTTTTAAAATCAGAACAAACACAAAATACAGAGGTCAATCCATCTCTAGAGTATTTGTCTCATGACCAATCATTTATTTATTTATTTATTTATTTATTTATTTATTTATTTATTTATTTATTTATTTTGTCATAACAATATATGTAGATATCATACAAAAAGATTATATAATATATAAACACATATATGGGTAAATATAAGGAGGTATAAGCATATATGTATATAGGAAGAAGAAAGAAAAACAATAGGACAGGAACGGTAGGCACGTTTTGTGCGCTTATGCATGCCCCTTATGGTCCCCTTAGGAATGGGGTGAGGTCAATAGTAGACAGTTTTTGGTTGAAGATTTTAGGATTATGGGAAGAGACCACAGAGTCAGGTAAAGTGTTCCAAGCACTGATGATTCTGTTACAGAAGTCATATTTTCTGCAATCTAGATTAAAGCGGTTGACATTAAGTTTAAATCTATTAGTTGCTCTAGTATTATTGCAATTGAAGCTGAAGTAGTCTTTAACAGGAAGGACATTACAATAGATGATTCTGTGAGTTAAACTTAGGTCTTGTCGTAGGCGACTGAGTTCCAAGTTTTCTAAGCCTAGGATTTCAAGTCTGGTGGGATAAGGTATTTTGTTGTTTTCAGAGGAATGGAGAACTCTTCTTGTAAAATATTTCTGGACACGTTCAATTGTATTGATGTCAGAGATGTGGTGAGGGTTCCAAACAGGCAAGCTGTATTCTAGAATTGGTCTAGCAAATGTTTTATATGCTCTGGTTAGTAGTGTGGTGTTTTTGGAAAAGAAGCTACGCAAGATTAGGTTTACAACTCTTAGAGCTCTTTTTGCTATGTAGTTGCAGTGGGCTTTGGCACTTAGATCATTTGACATGAAAACTCCAAAGTCTTTAACGGGAATGGGGTCATCTGTAAGGTAATGTCCATCTAGTATGTACCTAGTGTTTGAGTTCTTTTTTCCTTTATGTAAGACTGAGCATTTGCTGGTTGAGATTTGGAGTTGCCAAGTTTTAGACCAAGCGGTTAGATGATCAAAGTCTTTTTGAATGATAGATGTATTGTCTGTGGTGTTAAATAGGTTTATTAAACCTTAAATCAAGGTTTATATGATTCAGATCCAATGAAACATATTGCATCTGGGGGCTGACTTTTGGAGCTATTATCAGGAGCTCACACAAATGAAAACATTTTGTCCTAGTATGTTACCTATGCAATTTGGTGAAAGCCAATCCTGTGAAAAATATTCCAGATGCCTATTTAAATGAGTTAGCAGAAACATACTGGAACAACTTGCAGGAATACTCATTCACAAATTAATGGAATGCATTTGGGCAACTGTATATAGAGAAATATGTAGAATATATATGTTGCATACAATTCAGTCCAATGGACGAGTTGCATAGACCAAGATCCAAAAAGATATATCTATTTCACTATGTCTGAAAAAATTCAGAAACTATGTTTGTAAAACAGCAGACTATCACAGTGGTTATATATGGTACATTAGTTTGAAAATAAAGGAGACAACAATTGTATAATTTGGCACTGGACTTAAAGAAAACTTTATCTTTTTTAATCTAATCCAATATTTTTCATGAAGTTTCCTCATGCTCATTACGTTGGATTGTCATAATAATCATGTAGAAAAGCAGTATAGAATGAACTCTATTGTATAATACATGAATAAAATAATGGCCTTGTAAACATTAGCCCCATGAAATTAGGTTCATTGCATTTTGGAAATTAAAAACTACTACTCTTGCCAGAAATCTGACGTTAAGAAAATTAATTAAACATTTAATTAGCTAGTTGTGCTACCTCTGCAGAACTTACATCTGAACACAATAATAGAATTGTCTTTATTTTAGCCAGGTTCTGGTCAGCTAAAAAAATACTTTTCAATCTTTAATTGTTTTGATTTTTTAAATCTTTCATCAATTTGATTTGATTCTATTTTAATATGAGATTTTATCATATTAAATTTTACCATAAACATATATGTTTGCATGATTGAAATGGTTATAACATTTTTGTCATTGATATATCATTCAGGGATTTAAGTGATAAGCAGTCTAAACAAAATAATAGTTACATATCCAAGCCATTCTTCCCATTTCTTTCAGCCAAGAATGCAATACTGACCTACTACAGTGGAAGAATCTATCTATCTATCTATCTATCTATCTATCTATCTATCTATCTATCTATCTATCTATCTATTTACCTACCTACCTACCTACCTACCTAGTAGTTTCCCCCCCCCAATTTAGAGTGCCCCTCTCCTGATTTGTTGAAATCACGAAGTTTGTTCAGTTGTCTCAATGATCACATATGCTACTCCAATTTGTTCAAATTTACAGCTATGTATCATCATTTTTTCCTATTTTATTTTTCTGTGAACAGTCAATTCAATACATTACAATTGTTCTAAAAACCTTATTTGTATTAAGAAAGTGCTTTACAAAACACTAATTAAAATTTATCCTTGTAGCAACTCTGATGACTTCATCAACTTAAAATAAGCCACTAAGTATTTTTTTTAAAAAGAAAATGAAAACCAAGAATACTAGGGAAGAAAAATTAATTATAAACCAAACATAGCATGTTTTGAAAAATTATTCATTAGACCACTTTGTTAACAATAATTCTCAATTCCAAAAACACTGTAATAACTTTGGTTGTTTCATTAAAAATCTAAAATTCATTGCCCTTTACAATTTCAACAACTAATATGGAACACTTGCCTTTTCTGTAAGTTCTACAAAACCATGTTGTTATTGGCTTCCGTGTGCAATTTTAGGTGGAAGCAGTGGTGATGGTGTAGTTATTCAGTCACTTCTAATTCTTCACTACCCAAGGGACACCCCTTTGTCAGGACTATCTGTCAGCAACTGCCTCTTTGAATTCTTACAAGCTCAGGCTTCTGTCATCAGTGATAATATTGAGCCACCTGTCTTCTGTCAGTTTCTTTTTCAATGGCCTTCCACTTTTCCAAGTATCAGGTTCTTTTCCAATGACTCTTGAGTTTGCATTATATGTCCAAAATAGTTACACTTTTGTTTCATTATTAATTTTTCAGTGAGCAATCTAATGATATTCTGACAATTGTTCTTGCTGCAATTCAAAACATTCTCAACAATTTTTACAACACAGTGCAAAGGTACCAATTTATCGTGTTCAATCTTTCAGACAGCCCAGATTTCACAGCCATATATCAAACCTTGGGTTTGAAAACACATACCTTTGTTGCTAGTGTAACTGACCCTTCACTTTCACATTTGGTCTATAGCTATCATATTCTTCCTCCTATAATTTATCTTTATATCATAGCTACAATCATCATGGTTGTGAACTTTCTGAGACTAAAAAGGAGTCTGTTACTACTTCAACTTCTTATTCACTTTTTTGTATTGGTTATATTTGCCTGTTGACATTTGGGTTTTTTTTTAGATTGAACAGTCTTGATTTGCAATCTCTTCTTTTATTTTCAGCAAGAGATTTCTTAAGATCTTAAAAAGCTGGGCATCAAGCTGCATCAGCAGACAGTTAGGAGCATCTCATGAAGCAGCTACATGACACATAATCATTGCAGGTAAAAGCAAACTGTGCAACTTAACGTAGAGATACCAAAAAGGTTTTTTTTCCAATTGTCTAAAATATAACTAGATTTCAAACTTTATTTCCCATGATCTCACACAAACTCTACAAAGTACAAAGAAGTCTCTTGAAATTTCAGTCATTTCTAATTTTTTTAGAAAAAACATTCATTCAACTTTAGATTTCTCAAAATACCATCTAGAGATATTGATGTCTGTGATCTGTACACTGTCATCTTCATTAAAAAACTATTCATTTAAATATTCTTATGCAAATTTATAAATTTCTTATATTAGAAACAAGACATAAACACTCTCTCTCATATATCACACCACAAACACATAAACACATAAGTAAAAATATATAATCAGCAATGTATATGGTACCCTGAACCTTCAACTGTGACACTGCAGAATAAAATCCAAATCTAATCTTAAATAAGTCTTCTTGGGGACTTCTTTAAATAAAACTTGGTCCTTATGCATTCTAGAGTTCCAAACTGAAAGACTACTTTTACATTATGTTTTTACATGTTATAATTTTGTACAAATATTTTGTACACTGAGAGCATATGCACCAAGATAAATTCCTTGGGTGTCCAATCACATTTGGCCAATAAAAAAATCTATTCTATTCTATTCTATTCTATTCTATTCTATTCTATTCTATTCTATTCTATTCTATTCTATTCTAATGTTATTCTGGGCTATCTCCCTACTTTATTCAATCTTTGTTATACATTTTAACACGTTGCTCTCCATTCCTTCTTAAAACTTCCTCAGTGTTTTAGTCTTTTCCCACAGTTATCACATATTCTTTTTTTCTCTGTATTTTTTTAGAGAGTCATAGAATGTAAGGGTTGAAAAGGATCTTGGAGACTATCAACACTCTGCAGCAGTCTACAATTATACAACCCTGACAGATGACTGAGCAAGTTCAATTTAGATAGTTCTGCGCATGCGCAAGATGGCGCACCGGTGAAGAGTCGGCTCCGGCGTTTGAGGGGCCTCCGAGGCTTGGCAAATGACTAAACCGCCGCCCAGCTGCCTGCTGCCCCCAGCCTGGACTGTTATCTGATCGGCAGCCGTGAGAAGGGTTTTCGGACTTTTCTGAGCCCACGGCTGCTGAGAATGGGGCCGGGTAAGCAGTCAGCGAAGTTCCGGCGGCCATGTTTGTTTTCGGGCCTGGGAGTGGGGCGAGTGGGGCGATGACTCGGCGTTTTTCTCGGCCGTTTTCTGGCCGGTTTTCCAGCTAATTCTCAGTTGGCTCCTGCAATTGGCGATGGGTCTTGGCTTGGTATGGTCGACCTCCCTCCTGATTACCATATTGTGCTACATCGTGTCGTCCTGGTCTGCGCTGGGCCGCTTGGGTTTTGGATTTTTTAACCCGACTGGACAATGGCAACAGCGTTTGTGATGTTCCATCTTTCTCCGGCCATGGCGCCTGTGGCTTTCCCTTGCTGCCAGTTGATGATCTTGGCGTCCTTTCTATCCTCCAGCCTCTCGGAGAGGTTCAACCTGCGGGATAGGTTTGGCCCCTCGGAAGGAGAGGTTTGGAGAGTCCGGGCCTCCGAACCGGGTGAGGATGCACTAGGGGGTGCTGGAGCTGAAGGGACCCCTGGACTGTGTGTTCTATCCTGGCTTGGAGGTGGTGGTTGGAGGACAGCGGAAAGGCGATGGAGGTGTTGTGGACTTATCAGCTTGGAGACCCTCTTTGGACGGTTTAACATCTGCTACGCCTCTTCTGGCCTTGTTGGCATTCTTGGCCTGTGTTGGCCCTTTTGGGGCCTTGGAAGACGCAGGAGATGCAACAGAGGCCGACATCGCTTATGATGGAACATCCCCCTCCCCCTCTTCCTACACCAGGATGTTTGATTCCAGACTTCCGACAGACTACCATCTGGACTGTTTTGTGGTTTCTATTCTTGTCTATCCTTATTAGGATTATCAGCATTCTGGTTTATTTATTTATTTATGTCATCATTTTAGGCCTGTTTTTATCTAGGACTAATACCATCAGATACCATCATTAACTTTACCATCATTCTTGCCTTACGGAGTTGGACCCCTTTCGCCGGTCCTATCTTCTATTACGATGCGCTACTCTTCTTATGAACTCTTGCAACTGCGAGGTGCCCCCGCCTCGCAGATATGGCCCTCCACACTACTGAGGGCCGGCCTCTATGACGGGTTTTGGGACCCACAGAGGTGGCATGCGAAAAAAAAGAACCTGTGGGGTTTTTTAAATAGGGAATTTTTAAGGGTTGGGAGGGTAAGGGCGGGTAATGGGGGTAGCCCGTCGGGGGGGGGTTTAAAGAGGGGGAGGGTATTGCCAGTCCCGGTGCATGCTCACGGCACTATTTTACCAGGTCCGAAGACAGGGGGGAGGGGGATGATCAGAGTGGAGTGTGCGATTCCATCTGTACGGTGAGTGGGAGAGGCAGATATGGCGGAGGCAAGGGGTCGTATCGTTCTATGGGAGCACGTGCTCGATGTTTTAAAGCGATCACGTGCTCCGGCCCCTTAGTCCTTACTCGTTCCCCGGATGGTCAGGATCCTCAGAGCTTGGGTCTTAGGTTGATGCTGTGCAATGCCCGCTCCATGGTTAATAAGGCTCCCTTGATTCATGTTCTTATCCAGGGGGGGTCCGCGGACTTTATGGGCATTACGGAGACCTGGTTGGGCACAGAGGGGGGTGTTCCCCTGGTTGACTTGTGCCCACCAGGTTTCTGTGCATTTCATCAGCCGAGGGCCCAAGGTAGGGGTGGGGGGTGGCGGTTGTGATTAAGGAAAGCCTAGAGCCGAGGGAGTCCACTGTATCTCAGATAGCTGGTTGTGAATCCCTCCTTGTGAAGTGGGGCCATAGGAATCAGATGGGTCTGTTGATCACGTACCTGGCTCCTTGCTGCGTGACTACAGCCCTACCTGAGCTGCTGGAGATGCTTGCCGAGGTGGCAGTTGAGATTCCCAGACTCTTGGTCATGGGAGATTTCAACTTGCCATCGGCCGGCTTGTCGTCAACGGCAGTTCAGGAGTTCCTGGCTTCCATGACGGCCATGGACCTGATTCAAGTAACTGATGGCCTACACACATTGGGGGAGGCACACTAGACTTGATTTTTATCTCTGGACAGTGGATTAATGATCTGGAATTAGGAGATTTAGTGACAGAACCGGTGTCATGGTCAGATCATTTTCTCCTTCGCCTAGACTTTCGGACCGCCGCTCACCACCGCAGGGAGACGGAGCCAATGCACTGGTTCCGTCCCAGGCGCCTGATGGACCGGAGAGGTTCCAGGCGGAGCTTGGGCGTTTCCTGAGGATCTTGCCCGGCACGACTGAAGAACTAGTTGCGGCCTGGGAGCGGGCGCGGCTGGGGCTTTGGACCGTGTCGTGCCTTTGCGGCCTCTGACCCGTCGTAGATCTCACTTGGCTCCATGGTTCTCTGAGGAGCTGAGGGAGATGAAATGCCGGAGAAGACACCTAGAGAGCACCTGGAGGTCTAGCCGTTCCGAGGCTGATCGGACACTAGTGAGGTCTTTTACTAAGACCTATCTAGTGGCAATGAGGAGACAAAGCGTTCTCGTTTCCTCCTCATTGCATCGGCAGATAACCGCCCAGCCGCCCTGTTCGGGTGACCCGCTCCTCCTTCGCCAGGAGGGGCGGGATGACCCCCTGCAGGGACGGGCTGAGGAGTTTAACGGTTATCTATACGATAAAATCGTTCAGCTTCGGGATAGTTTAGACCAAAATTGCGATGATCCAGATGGGATGGAGGAGGCACGTCTTGTTGAGGTAGTTTCGGATGAGTTTGAGTCTGTGGCTCTCGAGGACGTGGACAGGTTGCTGGGGAGGTTACATGCAACCACATGTTTACTGAACCCGTGTCCTTCCTGGCTGGTGCTGGCTACTCAGGAAGTGACACGAGGCTGGCTCCAGGGAATTATAAATGCTTCATTGTCGGAAGGGGTTTTCCCCGCCGCCTTGAAAGAGGCAGTGGTGAGACCCCTCCTCAAGAAGCCTTCCCTGGACCCAGCTATTTTGGGTAACTATCGTCCAGTCTCCAACCTTCGCTTTGTGGGGGAGGTTGTAGAGAGTGTGGGTGCGTGGCAGCTTCCCCGGTACCTGGATGAAGCTGTCTATCTAGACCCGTTCCAGTCCGGCTTCCGGTCCGGTCACAGCACGGAGACAGCTTTGGTCGCGTTGGTGGATGACCTCTGGAGGGCCAGGGACAGGGGGTGTTCCTCTGCCTTGGTCCTATTAGATCTCTCAGCGGCTTTCGATACCATCGATCATGGTATCCTTATTTATTTATTTATTTATTTATTTATTGATCACATTTGTATACCGCCCTATCTCCCGAGGGACTCAGGGCGGTTAACAGGCATATAAAAAGGACATATAAATACAGATTAAAACACAAATAAAAAACTTATTCTAACCAGCCTGATTACCAAAACCAATTAAAATCAATATAAAATTTAAAATTTCAAAATTTAAAATCTAAAAACCTAGTCCAGTCCTGCGCACCTAAATAAGTGTGTTTTAAGCTCACGACGGAAGGTTCTAAGGTCCGAGTTGGCGAAGTCCTGGGGAGCTCGTTCCAGAGGCGGGAGCCCCACAGAGAAGGCCCTTCCTGGGCGTCGCCAGGCAGCACTGCCTAGCTGACGGCACCCTGAGGACTCCCTCTCTGGGAGAGCGCATGGGCCGGTGAGAGGTATTCGGTAGCAGAAGGCGGTCCCGTAAATAGCCCGGCCCTATGCCATGGGCGCTTTAAAGGTGGTCACCAACACCTTGAAGCGCACCCGAAGGCCACAGGTAGCCAGTGCAGTCTGCGCAGGATAGGTGTCACCCGGGAGCCACGAGGGCTCCTTCTATCACCAGCGCAGCCGCATTCTGGACTAACTGCAGTCTCCGGATGCCCTTCAAGGGAGCCCCATGTAGAAACATTGCAGTAATCCAGGCGAGGCGTCACGAGGCGTGAGTGACCGTGCATAGGGCATCCCGGTCCAGAAAGGGGCGCAACTGGCGTACCAGGCGAACCTGGTAAAAAGCTCTCCTGGAGACGGCCGCCAAATGATCTTCAAAGGACAGCCGTTCATCCAGGAGGACGCCCAAGTTACGCACCCTCTCCGTCGGGGCCAATGACTCGCCCCCAACAGTCAGCTGCGGTTGCAGCTGACTGTACCGGGATGCCGGCATCCACAGCCACTCTGTCTTGGAGGGATTGAGCTTGAGCCTGTTTCTCCCCATCCAGACCCGTACGGCTTCCAGACACTGGGACAGCACTTCAATAGCTTCATTGGGGTGGCCCGGTGTGGAAAAGTACAGCTGGGTGTCATCAGCGTACAGCTGGTACCTCACACCGAAGCCACTGATGATCTCACCCAGCGGCTTCATATAGATGTTGAACAAAAGGGGCGAGAATCGGCCCTGCGGCACCCACAAGTGAGGCGCCTGGGAGCCGCCCTCTGCCCCCCCGTCAACACCGTCTGCGACCGATCGGAGAGATAGGAGGAGAACCACCGATAAACGGTGCCTCCCACTCCCAATCCCTCCAACCGGCGCAGCAGGATACCATGGTCGATGGTATCAAAAGCCGCTGAGAGGTCTAATAGGACCAGGGCAGAGGAACACCCCCTATCCCTGGCCCTCCAGAGATCATCCACCAACGCGACCAAAGCCGTCTCCGTGCTGTAACCGGGCCGGAAACCGGACTGGAACCGGTCTAGATAGACAGTTTCATCCAGGTGTAAGGGAAACTGATATGCCACCATACTCTCTACAACCTTCGCCGCGAAGCGAAGGTTGGAGACCGGACGATAATTACCTAAAACAGCTGGGTCCAAGGCAGGCTTCTTGAGGAGGGGTCTCACCACCGCCTCTTTCAAGGCGGCCGGGAAGACTCCCTCCACCAAGGAAGCGCTCGTAATTGCCTGGAGCCAGCCTCGTGTCACCTCCTGGGTGGCCAGCACCAGCCAGGAGGGGCACGGGTCCAGTAAACATGTGGTGGCATTCAACCTACCCAACAACCTGTCCATGTCCTCGGGAGCCACAGGGTCAAACTCATCCCATAAAATATCACCAAGACCACCCTCGGACGCCTCCCCTGGGCCACTGCAATTTTGGTCCAAACCGTCCCGAAGCTGAACGATTTTATCGTATAGATAACCGTTAAACTCCTCAGCACGTCCCTGTAACGGGTCATCCGCTCCCCTGATGAAGGAGGGCAGGTCACCCGAAACAGGGCGGCTGGGCGGTTATCTGCCGGCGCAATGAGGAGGCGTAGCAACGCCTCGCTTCCCTCAGTGCCACTAGGTAAGTCCTAGTATAGGACTTCACTAGTGTCCGATCAGCCTCGGGCGGCTGGACCGCCAAGAACTCTCCAGGCGTCTTCTCCGGCGCTTCATCCCCCTCAGCTCCTCGGAGAACCAAGGAGCCGTTTGGGACCTGCGCCGGGTCAGAGGCCGCAAAGGCACGACACGATCTAAGGCCCCCGCCGCGGCCCGTTCCCAGGCCGCAACCAGTTCCTCAGCCGTGTCGTGAGCCAGACCCTCAGGAAATGGCCCAAGCTCCGTCCGGAACCTCTCAGGGTCCATCAGGCGCCTGGGACGGAACCAACGTACTGGCTCCGTCTCCCTGCGGTGTTGAGTGGCGGTCAGAAAGTCCAGGCGAAGAAGGGAGTGATCTGACCATGACAGAGGTTCAATAACTATTTCCTTCAAATCCAGATCTCTCAGCCACTGACCAGAGATAAAAATCAGATCCAGAGTGCCACCCCCAATGTGAGTAGGGCCATCAACTACTTGAGTCAGGTCCAAGGCCGTCATGGAAGCCGTGAACTCCCGAGCAGCTGTCGATGACGAGCCGGAAGATGGCAAGTTAAAGTCCCCCATGACTAAAAGTCTGGGGGTCTCAACTGCCACCCCAGCAAGCACCTCCAGGAGCTCAGGC